>NW_027488702.1:300000-563331 GCF_050948215.1 Halictus rubicundus
AGCATAAGATAGAGGATAGGATAGGATAGGATAGAGAATAGGATAGGATACATGGTATTATAGGGTAGAGGATAGGATAGGATAGAGGAGAGGATAGAGGATTGGATAGGATAGAAGATAGGATAGAGGATTGGATAGGATAGAATATAGGATACGATAGAGGATAGGATATGATAGAGGATAGGATAGGATATGAGATTGGATAGGATATGAGATTGGATAGGATAGGATAGAGGATAGGATAGGATAGAGGATAGGATAGGATTGAGGATAGGATAGAGGATTGGATAGGATAGACGATAGGATACGATAGAGGATAGGACATGATAGAGGATAGGATAGGATATGAGATTGGATAGGATAGAGGATAGGATAGGATAGAGGATAGGATAGGATACAGGATAGGATAGGATAGAGGATAGTATAGGATTGAGGATCGGATACGATAGAGGATAGGATAGGATAGAGGATAGGATAGGATAGAGGATAAGATAGGATAGTGGATAGGATAAGATAGAGGATAGGATAGAATAGAGGACAGGATAGGATAGAGGATAATATAGGATAGAGGATAGGATAGGATAGAGGATAATATAGGATAGAGGATAGTATATGATAGAGGATAGGATAGGATTAAGGATAGGATAGGATAGAGGATAGGATAGGATCCAGCATACGATAGAGGATAGGATAGGATAGAGGATAGGATAGGATAGAGGGTAAGATAGGATAGCGGATAGGATAGGATAGAGGATAGCATAGGATAGAGGATAGGATATGATAGAGGATAGGATAGGATAGAGAATAGGATAGGATAGAGGATAGGATACGATAGAAGATACGATATTATAGAGGAAAGGATAGGATAGAGGATAGGATAGAGCATAGGATTGGATAGAGGATACGATAGGATAGAGGATAGGATAGCATTGAGGGTAGGATAGGATAGAGGATAGGATAGGATAGCGGATAGGATAGGATAGAGGACAGGATAGGATAGAGAATAGGATAGGATAGAGGATAGGATCGGATTGAGGATAGGATAGGATAGAGGATAGAATGGGATAGAGGATTGGATAGGATAGAGGATAGGATACGATAGAGGATAGGATAGGATAGAGGATAGGATAGGATACAGGATAGGATAGGATAGAGGATAGTATAGGCTTGAGGATCGGATACGATAGAGGATAGGATACGATACAGCATACGATAGTGGACAGAATACGATATAGCATACGATAGAGGATAGTATAGGATAGATGATAGGATAGGATAGAGGATAGGATAGGGGATTGGATAGGATAGAGGATAGGGTAGGATAGAGCATACGATAGAGGATAGGATACGATAGAGGATAGGATAGGGTAGAGAATAGGATAGGATAGAGGATAGGATAGGATAGAGGGTAGGATAGAGGATTGGATAGGGTAGAGGATAGGATAGGATAGAGGATAGGATAAGTGAGAGGATAGGATAGGATAGATTATAGGATAGAGGAAAGGATAGGATTGAGGATGGGATAGGATAGAGGATAGGATAGGATAGGATAGAGGACAGGATAGGATAGAGGATAGGATACGATAGAGGATAGGATAGGATAGAGTATAGGATAGGATAGAGGATAGGATCGGATTGAGGATAAGATAGGATAGAGGATAGAATGGGATAGAGGATTGGATAGGATAGAGGATAGGATACGATAGAGGATAGGATAGGATAGAGGATAGGATTGGATTGAGTATAGGAGAGGATAGAGGATAGGATAGGGGATTGGATACGATAGAGGATAGGATACGATATAGCATACGATAGAGGATAGGATAGGATAGAGGGTAGGATAGGATAGAGGATAGGATAGGGGATTGGATAGGATAGAGGATAGGGTAGGATAGAGTATAGGATAGGATAGAGGATAGGATTGGATTGAGGATAGGATAGGATAGAGAATAGAATAGGATAGAGGACAGGATAGGATAGAGGATAGGATACGATAGAGGATAGGATAGGATAGAGTATAGGATAGGATAGAGGATAGGATTGGATTGAGGATAGGATAGGATAGAGAATAGAATGGGATAGAGGATTGGATAGGATAGAGGATAGGATACGATAGAGGATAGGATTGGATTGAGGATAGGAGAGGATAGAGGATAGGATAGGAGATTGGATACGATAGAGGATAAGATACGATGTAGCATACGATAGAGGATAGGATAGGAGATTGGATACGATAGAGGATAGGATACGATATAGCATACGATAGAGGATAGGATACGATATAGCATACGATAGAGGATAGGATAGGATAGAGGATAGGATAGGATAGGATAGGATAGAGGGTGGGATATGATAGAGGATAGGATAGGATTGAGGATAGGATAGGATAGTTGATAGGATAGGATAGAGCATACGATAGAGGATAGGATAGGATAGGATGGAGAATAGGATAGGATACATGGTATTATGGGGTAGAGGATAATAGAGGATAGAGGATAGGATAGGGGATTGGATAGGATAGAGGATAGAATAGGATAGAGGATAGGATAGCATAGAGGATAGGATAGGATAGAGGATAGGATAGGATTGAGGATACGATAGAGGATTAGGATATGATAGAGGATAGGATAATATATGAGATTGGATAGGATAGAGGATAGGATTTGATAGAGGATAGGATGCGATAGAAGATACGATATTATAGAGGAAAGGATAGGATAGAGAATAGGATAGGATAGAGGATAGGATAGGGGATTGGATAGGATAGAGGATAGGATAGGATAGAGGATAGGATAGGATAGAGGAAAGGATAGGATAGAGGATAGGATTGGATTGAGGATAGGATAGGATAGAGGATAGTATAGGATAGAGGATCGGATAGGATAGAGGATAGGATAGGATAGAGGATAGGATAGAGGATTGGATAGGATAGAGGATAGGATACGATAGAGGATAGGATAGGATAGAGGATAGGATAGGATAGAGTATAGGATAGGATAGAGGATAGGATAGGATAGAGGATAGGATAGGATAGAGGATAGGATAGAGGATAGGATAGGATAGAGGAAAGGATATGATAGAGAATAGGATATGATAGAGGATAGGATAGGGGATTGGATAGGATAGAGGATAGGATAGGATAGAGGATAGAATAGAATAGAGAATAGGATTGGATTGAGGATAGGATAGGATAGAGGATAGGATAGGATAGAGGACAGGATAGGATAGAGGATAGGATTGGATAGAGGGTAGGATAGGATAGAGGATAGTATACGATAGAGGACAGGATACGATAGAGGATAGGATAGGATAGAGGATAGGATTGGATAGAGGATAGGATAAGATAGAGGATAGGTTTAATAAGAGGATAGGATTGGATTGAGGATAGGATAGGATAGAGGATAGAATAGGATAGAGGATTGGATAGGATAGAGGATAGGATAGGATAGAGGATAGGATAGGATAGAGGATAGGATAAGATAGAGGATAGGATAGGATAGAGGATGGGATATGATAGAGGATAGGATAGGATTGAGGATAGGATAGGATAGTTGATAGGATAGGATAGAGCATACGTAAGAGGATAGGATAGGATAGGATGGAGAATAGGATAGGATACATGGTATTATGGGGTAGAGGATAGGAGAGGATAGAGGATAGGATAGGGGATTGGATAGGATAGAGGATAGAATAGGATAGAGGATAGGATTGCATAGAGGATAGGATAGGATAGAGGATAGGATAGGATTGAGGATAGGATAGAGGATTGGATAGGATAGAAGATAGGATACGATGGAGGATAGGATATGATAGAGGATAGGATAATATATGAGATTGGATAGGATAAAGGATAGGATATGATAGAGGATAGGATGCGATAGAAGATACGATATTATAGAGGAATGGATAGGATAGAGAATAAAATTGTATTGAGGATAGGATTGTATTGAGGATAGGATAGGATAGAGGATAGAATAGGATAGAGGATTCGATAGGATAGAGGACAAGATAGGATAGAGGATAGGATACGATAGAGGATAGGATAGGATAGAGTATAGGATAGGATAGAGGATAGGATAGGATAGAGGATAGGATAGGATAGAGGATAGGATAGAGGATAGGATAGGATAGAGGAAAGGATAGGATAGAGAATAGGATATGATAGAGGATAGGATAGGATAGAGGATAGGATAAGTAAGAGGATAGGGTAGGATAGATTATAGGATAGAGGAAAGGATAGGATTGAGGATGGGATAGGATAGAGGATAGGATAGGATAGAGGATAGGATAGGATAGAGGACAGGATAGGATAGAGGATAGGATACGATAGAGGATAGGATAGGATAGATTATAGGATAGGATAGAGGATAGGATAGAGGATTGGATAGGATAGAGGATAGGATAGAGGATAGGATAGGATAGAGGATAGGATAGAGGATGGGATAGGATAGAGGATAGGATACCATAGAGGATAGGATAGGATAGAGGATAGGATTGGATAGAGGGTAGGATAGGATAGAGGATAGTATACGATAGAGGACAGGATAAGATAGAGGATATGATAGGATAGAGGATAGGATTGGATTGAGGATAGGATAGGATAGAGGATAGAATAGGATAGAGGATAGAATAGGATAGAGGACAGGACAGGATAGAGGATAGGACACGATAGAGGATAAGATAGGATAGAGTATAGGTTAGGATAGAGGATAGGATACGATAGAGGATAGGATAGGATAGAGGATAGGATAGGATAGAGGATAGGTTAGGATAGAGGACAGGATAGGATAGAGGATAAGATAGGATAGAGGATAGGATAGGATAGAGGATAGGATTGGATAGAGGATAGGATAGGATAGAGGATAGGGTAGGACAGAGGACAGGATAGGATAGAGGATAGGATAGGATAGAGGATAGGAGCGATAGAAGATACGATATTATAGAGGAAAGGATGGGATAGAGAATAGGATAGGATAGAGGATAGGATAGGGGATTGGATAGGATAGAGGATAGGATAGAATAGAGAATAGGATAGGATAGTTGATAGGATAGGATAGAGCATACGATAGGGGATAGGATAGGATAGCATAGGATAGAGGATGGGATATGATAGAGGATAGGATAGGATTGAGGATAGGATAGGATAGTTGATAGGATAGGATAGAGCATACGATAGAGGATAGGATAGGATAGGATGGAGAATAGGATAGGATACATGGTATTATAGGATAAAGGATAGGATAGGATTGAGGATAGGATAGAGGATTGGATAGGATAGGATAGAGGATAGGATAGAGGATTGGATAGGATAGAGGATAGGATACGATAGAGGATAGGATAGGATAGGATAGAGGATAGGATTGGATAGAGGATAGGATAGGATAGAGGATAGGATTGGATTGAGGATAGGATAGAATAGAGGATAGAATAGGATAGAGGATTGGATAGGATAGAGGATAGGATAGGATTGAGGATAGGATAGACGATTGGATAGGATACAAGATAGGATACGATAGAGGATACGATATGATAGAAGATAGGATAATATATGAGATTGGATAGGATAGAGGATAGGATGCGATAGAAGATACGATATTATAGAGGAAAGGATAGGATAGAGAATAGGATAGTATAGAGGATAGGATACTGGATTGGATAGGATAGAGGATAGGATAGGATAGAGGATAGGATAGGATAGAGTATAGGATATGATAGAGGATAGGATAAGATTGAGGATAGGATAGGATAGTTGATAGGATAGGATAGAGCAAACGATAGAGGATAGGATAGGATAGGATGGAGAAGAGGATATGATACATGGTATTATAGGATAGAGGATAGGATAGGATAGAGGATAGAATAGGATTGAGGATAGGATAGAGGATTGGATAGGATAGAAGATAGGATACGATAGATGATAGGATATGATAGAGGATAGGATAGGATAGTTGATAGGATAGGATAGAGCAAACGATAGAGGATAGGATAGGATAGGATGGAGAAGAGGATAGGATACATGGTATTATAGGGTAGAGGATAGGATAGGGGATTGGATAGGATAGAGGATAGGATAGGATAGACGATAGGATAGGATAGAAGATAGGATTGGATTGAGGATAGATAGGATAGAGGATAGGATAGGATAGAGGATAGGATAGCATAGAGGATAGGATAGGATAGAGGATAGAATAGGATTGAGGATAGGATAGAGGATTGGATAGGATAGAAGATAGGATACGATAGATGATAGGATATGATAGAGGATAGGATAGAATATGAGATTGGATAGTATATGAGATTGGATAGGATAGAGGATAGGATAGGATAGAGGATAGGATAGGATAGAGGATAGGATAGGATAGAGGATAGGATAGGATAGAGGATAGGATAGGATAGAGGATAGGATAGGATAGAGGATAGGATACGATAGAAGATACGATATTATAGTGGAAAGGATAGGATAGAGAATAGGATAGGACAGAGGATAGGATACTGGATTGGATAGGATAGAGGATAGGATAGGATAGAGGATAGGATAGGATAGAGTATAGGATATGATAGAGGATAGGATAGGATAGAGGATAGGATAGGATAGAGGATAGGATACGATAGAAGATACGATATTATAGTGGAAAGGATAGGATAGAGAATAGGATAGGACAGAGGATAGTATATGATAGAGAATAGGATAGGACAGAGAATAGGATAGGATAGAGGATAGGATACGATAGAATATACGATATTATAGAGGAAAGGATAGGATAGAGAATAGGACAGGATAGAGGATAGAATAGGATTGAGGATAGGATAGGATAGAGGATAGGATAGAATAGAGGATAGGATACGAGAGAAGATACGATATTATAGAGGAAAGGATAGGATAGAGAATAGGATTGGATAGAAGATAGATAGGATAGAGGATAGAATAGGATAGAGGATAGGGTAGCATACAGGAAAGGATAGAATAGAGAATAGGATAGGATAGAGGATAGGATGCGATAGAAGATACGATATTATAGAGGAAAGGATAGGATAGAGAATAGGATAGTATAGAGGATAGGATACTGGATTGGATAGGATAGAGGATAGGATAGGATAGAGGATAGGATAGGATAGAGTATAGGATATGATAGAGGATAGGATAAGATTGAGGATAGGATAGGATAGTTGATAGGATAGGATAGAGCAAACGATAGAGGATAGGATAGGATAGGATGGAGAAGAGGATAGGATACATGGTATTATAGGATAGAGGATAGGATAGGATAGAGGATAGGATAGGATAGTTGATAGGATAGGATAGAAGATAGGATTGGATTGAGGATAGATAGGATAGAGGATAGGATAGGATAGAGGATAGGATAGCATAGAGGATAGGATAGGATAGAGGATAGAATAGGATTGAGGATAGGATAAAGGATTGGATAGGATAGAAGATAGGATACGATAGATGATAGGATATGATAGAGGATAGGATAGAATATGAGATTGGATAGTATATGAGATTGGATAGGATAGAGGATAGGATAGAATAGAGGATAGGATAGGATAGAGGATAGGATAGGATAGAGGATAGGATAGGATAGAGGATAGGATAGGATAGAGGATAGGATAGGATAGAGGATAGGATATGATAGAGGATAGGATACGATAGAGGATAGGGTAGGATAGAGGATAGGATAGGATAGAGGATAGGATAGGATAGAGGATAGGATAGGATAGAGGATAGGATACGATTGAAGATACGATATTATAGTGGAAAGGATAGGATAGAGAATAGGATAGGACAGAGGATAGGATACTGGATTGGATAGGATAGAGGATAGGATAGGATAGAGGATAGGATAGGATAGAGTATAGGATATGATAGAGGATAGGATAGGATAGAGGATAGGATAGGATAGAGGATAGGATACGATAGAAGATACGATATTATAGTGGAAAGGATAGGATAGAGAATAGGATAGGACAGAGGATAGGATATGATAGAGAATAGGATAGGACAGAGAATAGGATAGGATAGAGGATAGGATACGATAGAATATACGATATTATAGAGGAAAGGATAGGATAGAGAATAGGACAGGATAGAGGATAGAATAGGATTGAGGATAGGATAGGTAGAGAATAGGATAGAATAGAGGATAGGATACGAGAGAAGATACGATATTATAGAGGAAAGGATAGGATAGAGAATAGGATTGGATAGAATATAGATAGGATAGAGGATAGAATAGGATAGAGGATAGGGTAGCATAGAGGAAAGGATAGAATAGAGAATAGGATAGGATAGAGGATAGGATAGGATTGACGATAGGATAGGATAGTTGATAGGATAGGGTAGAGCATAAGATAGAGGATAGGATAGGATAGGATAGAGAATAGGATAGGATACATGGTATTATAGGGTAGAGGATAGGATAGGATAGAGGAGAGGATAGAGGATTGGATAGGATAGAAGATAGGATAGAGGATTGGATAGGATAGAATATAGGATACGATAGAGGATAGGATATGATAGAGAATAGGATAGGATAGGATAGAGGATAAGATAGGATAGAGGATAGGATAGGGTAGAGGATAACATAGGGGATTGGATAGGATAGAGGATAGGATAGGATAGAGGATAGGATAGGATAGAGGATAGGATAGGATAGAGGATAGGATAGGATAGAGGATACTATAGGATAGAGGACACGATAGGATTGAGGATAGGATAGGAATGAGGATAGGATAGGATTGAGGATAGGATAGGGGATTGGATAGGATGGAGGATAGGATAGGATGGAGGATAGGATAGGATAGAGGATAGGATAGGATAGAGGATACTATAGGATAGAGGATAGGATAGGATAGTGGATAGGATAGGATTGAGGATTGGATGGGATAGAGGATGGGATAGGAAAGAGGATAGAATGGGATAGAGGATAGGATACGATAGAGGATAGGATAGGATAGAGGATATGATAGGATAGAGGATATGATAGGATAGAGGATAGGATAGGATAGAAGATAGGATAGGATAGAGGATAGGATAGGATCGAGGATAGGATGTAATAGAGGATAGGATCGGATAGAGGGTAGGATAGGGGATTGGATAGGATTGAGGAAAAGATAGGTTTGAGGATAGGATAGGATAGAGGATAGCATAGGGTAGAGCATTGGATGGGATAGAGGATAGGATAGGATTGAGGAGAGGTTAGGATTGAGGATAGGATAGGACAGAGGATAGGATAGAAATGAGGATAGGATAGGATAGAGGATAGGATAGGATAGTGGATAGGATACGATAGAGGATATTATAGGATAGAGGATAGGATAGGATTGAGGATAGGATTGGATAGACGAAAGGATAGGGGATTCGACAGGATAAAGGATAGGATAGGATAGGATAGAGGATAGGATAGGATAGAGGTATAGGATATGATGGAGGATAGGATAGGATTGAGGATAGGATAGGGGATTCGACAGGATAAAGGACAGGATAGGATAGAGGATAGGATAGGATAGAGGATAGGATATGATAGAGGATAGGATAGGATTGAGGATAGGATATGATAGTGGATAGGATAGGATAGAGCATACGATAGAGGATAGGATAGGATAGGATAGAGAATGGGATAGGATACATGATATTATAGGGTAGAGGATAGGATAGGATAGAGGATAGGATAGGGGATTGGATAGGATGGAGGATGGGATAGGATAGGGCATACGATAGAGGATAGGATAGGATAGAGGATAGGATAGGATAGAGAATAGGATAGGATAGAGGATAGGATAGGATAGAGGATAGGATAGAGGATTGGATAGGATAGAGGATAGGATAGGATAGAGGATAGGATAGGATTGAGGATAGGATAGGATTGAGGATAGGATAGGATTGAGGATAGGATAGGACAGAGGATAGGATAGAAATGAGGATAGGATAGGATAGAGGATAGGATAGGATAGTGGATAGGATACGATAGAGGATATTATAGGATAGAGGATAGGTTAGGATTGAGGATAGGATAGGATTGAGGATAGGATAGAGGATAGGATAGAGGATAGGATAGGATAGGATAGAGGATATTATAGGATAGAGGATAGGATAGAATTCAGGATAGGATTGGATAGAGGATAGGATAGGATAGAGAATTGGATAGGATAGAGGATAGGATAGGATAGAGGATTGGATAGGGTATTGATAGGATAGAGATTAGGATAGTATAGAGGATATTATAGGATAGAGGATAGGATAGGATAGAGGATAGGATAGGATAGATGATAGGATAGGATAGAGGATAGGATAGGATTGAGGATAGGATATGATAGTGGATAGGATAGGATAGAGGATTGGATAGGGGATCGGATAGGATGGAGGATGGGATAGGATAGGGCATACGATAGAGGATAGGATAGGATAGAGGATAGGATAGGATAGAGAATAGGATAGGATTGAGGATAGGATAGGATAGAGGATAGGATAGAGGATTGGATAGGATAGAGGATAGGATAGGATAGAGGATACGATAGGATTGAGGATAGGATAGAATTGAGGATAGGATAGGACAGAGGATAGGATAGAAATGAGGATAGGATAGGATAGAGGATAGGATAGGATAGTGGATAGGATACGATAGAGGATATTATAGGATAGAGGATAGGATAGGATTGAGGATAGGATTGGATAGACGAAAGGATAGGGGATTCGACAGGATAAAGGATAGGATAGGGGATTCGACAGGATAAAGGATAGGATAGGATAGAGGATAGGATAGGATATGAGATTGGATAGGATGGAGGATAGGATAGGATAGAGGATAGGATAGAGGATAGGTTATGATAGAGGATAGGATAGGATAGAGGATAGGATAGGATTGAGGATAGGATAGGATAGAGGATAGCATAGGGTAGAGGATTGGATGGGATATGAGATTGGATAGGATAGAGGATAGGATAGGATAGAGGATAGGATAGAGGATAGGATACTATAAGAGGATAGGATATGATAGAGGATAGGATAGGATAGTGGATAGGATACGATAGAGGATATTATAGGATAGAGGATAGGATAGGATTGAGGATAGGATTGGATAGACGAAAGGATAGGGGATTCGACAGGATAAAGGATAGGATAGGATAGAGGATAGGATAGGATAGAGGATAGGATAGGGGATTATATAGGGGATTGGATAGGATAGAGGGTAGGATACGATAGAGGATAGGATATGATAGAGGATAGGTTAGGATTGAGGATAGGATAGGATTGAGGATAGGATAGAGGATATAATAGAGGATAGGATAGGATAGGATAGAGGATATTATAGGATAGAGGATAGGATAGAATTGAGGATAGGATTGGATAGAGGATAGGATAGGATAGAGGATAGGATAGGATAGAGGATAGAGTAGGATAGGGGATTGGATACGATAGAGGATAGGATACGATAGAGGATAGGATAGGATAGAGGATAGGATTGGATTGAGGATAGGATAGGATAGAGGATAGTATAGGATAGAGGATCGGATAGGATAGAGGATAGGATAGGATAGAGGATAGGATAAGTAAGAGGATAGGGTAGGATAGATTATAGGATAGAGGAAAGGATAGGATTGAGGATGGGATAGGATAGAGGATAGGATAGGATAGAGGATAGGATAGGATTGAGGATAGGATTGGATAGACGAAAGGATAGGGGATTCGACAGGATAAAGGATAGGATAGGATAGGATAGAGGATAGGATAGGATAGAGGTATAGGATATGATGGAGGATAGGATAGGATTGAGGATAGGATAGGGGATTCGACAGGATAAAGGACAGGATAGGATAGAGGATAGGATAGGATAGAGGATAGGATATGATAGAGGATAGGATAGGATTGAGGATAGGATATGATAGTGGATAGGATAGGATAGAGCATACGATAGAGGATAGGATAGGATAGGATAGAGAATGGGATAGGATACATGATATTATAGGGTAGAGGATAGGATAGGATTGAGGATAGGATAGGGGATTGGATAGGATGGAGGATAGGATAGGATGGAGGATAGGATAGGATAGAGGATAGGATAGGATAGAGGATACTATAGGATAGAGGATAGGATAGGATAGTGGATAGGATAGGATTGAGGATTGGATGGGATAGAGGATGGGATAGGAAAGAGGATAGAATGGGATAGAGGATAGGATACGATAGAGGATAGGATAGGATAGAGGATATGATAGGATAGAGGATATGATAGGATAGAGGATAGGATAGGATAGAAGATAGGATAGGATAGAGGATAGGATAGGATCGAGGATAGGATGTAATAGAGGATAGGATCGGATAGAGGGTAGGATAGGGGATTGGATAGGATTGAGGATAGGATAGGTTTGAGGATAGGATAGGATTGAGGATAGGATAGAGGATTGGATAGGATAGAAGATAGGATACGATAGAAGATAGGATATGATAGAGGATAGGATAATATATGAGATTGTATAGGATAAAGGATACGATATGATAGAGGATAGGATGCGATAGAAGATACGATATTATAGAGGAATGGATAGGATAGAGAATAGGATTGTATTGAGGATAGGATAGGATAGAGGATGGAATAGGATAGAGGATTCGATAAGATAGAGGATAGGATACGATAGTTGATAGGATAGGATAGAGGATACGATTGGATTGAGGATAGGATACGATAGAGGATTGGATAGGATAGAGAATACTATAGAGGATAGGATAGGATAAGTAAGAGGATAGGATAGATTATAGGATAGAGGAAAGGATAGGATTGAGGATGGGATAGGATAGTTGATAGGGTAGGATAGAGCATACGAAAGAGGATAGGAGAGGATAGGGTGGAGAATAGGATAGGATACATGGTATTATGGGGTAGAGGATAGGAGAGGATAGAGGATAGGATAGGGGATTGGATAGGATAGAGGATAGAATAGGATAGAGGATAGGATTGCATAGAGGATAGGATAGGATAGAGGATAGGATAGGATTGAGGATAGGATAGAGGATTGGATAGGATAGAAGATAGGATACGATGAAGGATAGGATATGATAGAGGATAGGATAATATATGAGATTGGATAGGATAAAGGATAGGATATGATAGAGGATAGGATGCGATAGAAGATACGATATTATAGAGGAATGGATAGGATAGAGAATAGGATTGTATTGAGGATAGGATAGGATAGAGGATAGAATAGGATAGAGGATTCGATAGGATAGAGGATAGGATACGATAGTTGATAGCATAGGATAGAGGATACGATTGGTTTGAGGATAGGATAGGATAGAGGATTGGGTAGGATAGAGAATACTATAGACGATAGGATAGTATAGGATAGAGGATTGGATAGGATAGAGAATACTATAGACGATAGGATAGTATAGGATAGAGGATAGGATAAGTAAGAGGATAGGATAGATTATAGGATAGAGGAAAGGATAGGATTGAGGATGGGATAGGATAGAGGATAGGATAGGATAGAGGACAAGATAGGATAGAGGATAGGATAAGATAGAGGATAGGATAGGATAGAGGATGGGATAGAGGATTGGATAGGATATGAGATTGAATAGGATAGAGGATAGGATAGGATAGAGGATAGGATAGGATTGAGGAGAGGATAGGATAGAGGATAGGATAGAGGATAGGATAGAGGATAGGATAGGATTGAGGAGAGGATAGGATAGAGGATAGGATAGGATAGAGGATAGGATAGGATAGAGGATAGGATAGGATAGAGAATAGGATAGGATAGAGGATAGGATAGGATAGAGGATACTATAGGATAGAGGATACGATAGGATTGAGGATAGGATAGGATAGGATTGAGGATAGGATAGGGGATTGGATAGGATGCAGGATAGGATAGGATGGAGGATAGGATAGGATAGGATTGAGGATAGGATAGGATAGAGGACAGGATAGGATAGAGGATAGGATAGAGGATTGGATAGGTTAGAAGATAGGATACGATAGAAGGTAGGATACGATAGAGGATAGGATATGATAGAGGATAGGATAGGATATGAGATTGAATAGGATAGAGGATAGGATAGGATAGAGGATAGGATAGGATTGAGGAGAGGATAGGATAGAGGATAGGATAGGATAGAGGATAGGATAGGATAGAGGATAGGATAGGATAGAGAATAGGATAGGATAGAGGTTAGGTTAGGATTGAGGATAGGATAGGATTGAGGAGAGGATAGGATAGAGGATAGGATAGGATAGAGGATAGGATAGGATAGAGGATAGGATATGATAGAGGATAGGATAGGATAGAGAATTGGATAGGATAGAGGATAGGATAGGATAGACGATAGGATAGGGGATTGATAGGATAGAGATTAGGATGGGATAGAGGATATTATAGGATAGAGGATAGGATAGAATAGAGGACAGGATAGGATAGAGGATAAGATAGGATAGAGGATAGGATAGGATAGAGGATAGGATAGGATAGAGGATAGGATAGGATATAGAATAGGATAGGATAGAGGATAGGTTAGGATTGAGGATAGGATAGGATTAAGGATAGGATAGGGGATAGGATATGATAGGATTAAGGATAGGATAGGGGATAGGATATGATAGAGTATAGGATTGGATAGTGGATAGGATAGGATAGAGCATACGATAGAGGATAGGATAGGATAGGATAGAGAATAGGATAGGATACATGGTATTATAGGGTAGAGGATAGGATAGGGGATTGGATAGGATAGAGGATAGGATAGGATAGAGCATACGATAGTGCATAGGATAGGATAGGATAGAGAATAGGATAGGATAGAGGATAGGATAGGATAGAGGATAGGATAGGATAGAGAATAGGATAGGATAGAGGTTAGGTTAGGATTGAGGATAGGATAGGATTGAGGAGAGGATAGGATAGAGGATAGGATAGGATAGAGGATAGGATAGGATAGAGGATAGGATATGATAGAGGATATAATAGGATAGAGAATTGGATAGGATAGCGGATAGGATAGGATAGACGATAGGATAGGGGATTGATAGGATAGAGATTAGGATGGGATAGAGGATATTATAGGATAGAGGATAGGGTTTATAGAGAATAGGATAGGATAGAGGATAGGATAGGATAGACGATAGGATAGGATAGAGGATAGGATAGGATAGTGGATAGGATAGGATAGAGCATACGATAGAGGATAGGATAGGATAGGATAGAGAATAGGATAGGATACATGGTATTATAGGGTTGAGGATAGGATAGGGTAGAGGATAGGATAGGGGATTGGATAGGATAGAGCATACGATAGTGGATAGAATAGGATAGAGGATAGGATAGGATAGAGTATAGGATAGGATAGAGGATAGGATAGGATAGGATAGGATAGGATAGAGGAGAGGATAGGATAGAGGATAGGATAGGATAGAGGATAGGATAGGATAGGATAGAGGATATTATAGGATAGAGGATAGGGTTGGATTGTGGATAGGATAGGATAGAGGATAGGATAGAGCAAAGGATAGAGGATAGGATAGGATAGGATAGGATTGAGGATAGGATAGGGGATTGGATAGGATGGAGGATAGGATAGGATGGAGGATAGGATAGGATAGGATTGAGGATAGGATAGGATAGAGGATTGGATAGGATAGAGGATAGGATAGAGGATTGGATAGGATAGAGGATAGGATACGATAGAAGATAGGATACGATAGAGGATAGGATATGATAGAGGATAGGATAGGATATGAGATTGAATAGGATAGAGGATAGGATAGGATAGAGGATAGGATAGGATTGAGGAGAGGATAGGATAGAGGATAGGATAGAGGATAGGATAGAGGATAGGATAGGATTGAGGAGAGGATAGGATAGAGGATAGGATAGGAAAGAGGATAGGATAGGATAGAGGATAGGATAGGATAGAGAATAGGATAGGATAGAGGTTAGGTTAGGATTGAGGATAGGATAGGATTGAGGAGAGGATAGGATAGAGGATAGGATAGGATAGAGGATAGGATAGGATATAGGATAGGATATGATAGAGGATAGGATAGGATAGAGAATTGGATAGGATAGAGGATAGGATAGGGTAGAGGATAGGATAGAGGATAGGATAGAGGATAGGATAGAGGATAGGATAGGATAGAGGATAGGATACGATAGAAGATAGGATACGATAGAGGATAGGATATGATAGAGGATAGGATAGGATATGAGATTGAATAGGATAGGGGATAGGATAGGATAGAGGATAGGATAGGATTGAGGAGAGGATAGGATAGAGGATAGGATAGAGGATAGGATAGGATAGGATTGAGGAGAGGATAGGATAGAGGATAGGATAGGATAGAGGATAGGATAGGATAGACGATAGGATAGGATAGAGGATAGGATATGATAGATGATAGGATAGGATAGAGGATAGGATAGGATAGGATTGAGGATAGGATAGGATTGAGGATAGGATAGGATAGAGGATAGGATAGGATAGAGGATACTATAGGATAGAGGATACTATAGGATAGAGGATACGATAGGATTGAGGATAGGATAGGATAGGATTGAGGATAGGATAGGGGATTGGATAGGATGGAGGATAGGATAGGATGGAGGATAGGATAGGATAGGATTGAGGATAGGATAGGATAGAGGACAGGATAGGATAGAGGATAGGATAGAGGATTGGATAGGATAGAGGATAGGATACGATAGAAGATAGGATACGATAGAGGATAGGATATGATAGAGGATAGGATAGGATATGAGATTGAATAGGATAGAGAATAGGATAGGATACAGGATAGGATAGGATTGAGGAGAGGATAGGATAGAGGATAGGATAGGATAGAGGATACTATAGAGGATAGGATAGGATAAGTAAGAGGATAGGATAGATTATAGGATAGAGGAAAGGATAGGATTGAGGATGGGATAGGATAGTTGATAGGGTAGGATAGAGCATACGAAAGAGGATAGGAGAGGATAGGATGGAGAATAGGATAGGATACATGGTATTATGGGGTAGAGGATAGGAGAGGATAGAGGATAGGATAGGGGATTGGATAGGATAGAGGATAGAATAGGATAGAGGATAGGATTGCATAGAGGATAGGATAGGATAGAGGATAGGATAGGATTGAGGATAGGATAGAGGATTGGATAGGATAGAAGATAGGATACGATGAAGGATAGGATATGATAGAGGATAGGATAATATATGAGATTGGATAGGATAAAGGATAGGATATGATAGAGGATAGGATGCGATAGAAGATACGATATTATAGAGGAATGGATAGGATAGAGAATAGGATTGTATTGAGGATAGGATAGGATAGAGGATAGAATAGGATAGAGGATTCGATAGGATAGAGGATAGGATACGATAGTTGATAGCATAGGATAGAGGATACGATTGGTTTGAGGATAGGATAGGATAGAGGATTGGGTAGGATAGAGAATACTATAGACGATAGGATAGTATAGGATAGAGGATTGGATAGGATAGAGAATACTATAGACGATAGGATAGTATAGGATAGAGGATAGGATAAGTAAGAGGATAGGATAGATTATAGGATAGAGGAAAGGATAGGATTGAGGATGGGATAGGATAGAGGATAGGATAGGATAGAGGACAAGATAGGATAGAGGATAGGATAAGATAGAGGACAGGATAGGATAGAGGATAGGATAGAGGATTGGATAGGTTAGAGGATAGGATACGATAGAAGGTAGGATACGATAGAGGATAGGATATGATAGAGGATAGGATAGGATATGAGATTGAATAGGATAGAGGATAGGATAGGATAGAGGATAGGATAGGATTGAGGAGAGGATAGGATAGAGGATAGGATAGGATAGAGGATAGGATAGGATAGAGGATAGGATAGGATAGAGAATAGGATAGGATAGAGGTTAGGTTAGGATTGAGGATAGGATAGGATTGAGGAGAGGATAGGATAGAGGATAGGATAGGATAGAGGATAGGATAGGATAGAGGATAGGATATGATAGAGGATAGGATAGGATAGAGAATTGGATAGGATAGAGGATAGGATAGGATAGACGATAGGATAGGGGATTGATAGGATAGAGATTAGGATGGGATAGAGGATATTATAGGATAGAGGATAGGATAGAATAGAGGACAGGATAGGATAGAGGATAAGATAGGATAGAGGATAGGATAGGATAGAGGATAGGATAGGATAGAGGATAGGATAGGATATAGAATAGGATAGGATAGAGGATAGGTTAGGATTGAGGATAGGATAGGATTAAGGATAGGATAGGGGATAGGATATGATAGGATTAAGGATAGGATAGGGGATAGGATATGATAGAGTATAGGATTGGATAGTGGATAGGATAGGATAGAGCATACGATAGAGGATAGGATAGGATAGGATAGAGAATAGGATAGGATACATGGTATTATAGGGTAGAGGATAGGATAGGGGATTGGATAGGATAGAGGATAGGATAGGATAGAGCATACGATAGTGCATAGGATAGGATAGGATAGAGAATAGGATAGGATAGAGGATAGGATAGGATAGAGGATAGGATAGGATAGAGAATAGGATAGGATAGAGGTTAGGTTAGGATTGAGGATAGGATAGGATTGAGGAGAGGATAGGATAGAGGATAGGATAGGATAGAGGATAGGATAGGATAGAGGATAGGATATGATAGAGGATATAATAGGATAGAGAATTGGATAGGATAGAGGATAGGATAGGATAGACGATAGGATAGGGGATTGATAGGATAGAGATTAGGATGGGATAGAGGATATTATAGGATAGAGGATAGGGTTTATAGAGAATAGGATAGGATACAGGATAGGATAGGATAGACGATAGGATAGGATAGAGGATAGGATAGGATAGTGGATAGGATAGGATAGAGCATACGATAGAGGATAGGATAGGATAGGATAGAGAATAGGATAGGATACATGGTATTATAGGGTTGAGGATAGGATAGGGTAGAGGATAGGATAGGGGATTGGATAGGATAGAGCATACGATAGTGGATAGAATAGGATAGAGGATAGGATAGGATAGAGAATAGGATAGGATAGATGATAGGATAGGATAGGATTGAGGATAGGATAGGATAGAGGACAGGATAGGATAGAGGATAGGATAGAGGATTGGATAGGATAGAGGATAGGATACGATAGAAGATAGGATACGATAGAGGATAGGATATGATAGAGGATAGGATAGGATATGAGATTGAATAGGATAGAGGATAGGATAGGATAGAGGATAGGATAGGATTGAGGAGAGGATAGGATAGAGGATACGATAGGATAGAGGATAGGATAGGATAGAGGATAGGATAGGATAGAGAATAGGATAGGATAGAGGTTAGGTTAGGATTGAGGATAGGATAGGATTCAGGAGAGGATAGGATAGAGGATAGGATATTATAGAGGATAGGATAGGATAGAGGATAGGATATGATAGAGGATAGGATAGGATAGAGAATTGGATAGGATAGAGGATAGGATAGGATAGACGATAGGATAGGGGATCGATAGGATAGAGATTAGGATGGGATAGAGGATATTATAGGATAGAGGATAGGATAGGATAGAGGATAGGATAGGATAGAGGATAGGATAGGATAGACGATAGGATAGGATAGAGGATAGGATAGGATAGTGGATAGGATAGGATAGAGCATACGATGGAGGATAGGATAGGATAGGATAGAGAATAGGATAGGATACATGGTATTATAGGGTTGAGGATAGGATAGGGTAGAGGATAGGATAGGGGATTGGATAGGATAGAGCATACGATAGTGGATAGGATAGGATAGAGGATAGGATAGGATAGAGAATAGGATAGGATAGATGATAGGATAGGATAGAGGATAGGATAGGATAGAGAATAGGATAGGATAGAGGTTAGGTTAGGATTGAGGATAGGATAGGATTGAGGAGAGGATAGGATAGAGGATAGGATAGGATAGAGGATAGGATAGGATAGAGGATAGGATATGATAGAGGATAGGATAGGATAGAGAATTGGATAGGATAGAGGATAGGATAGGATAGACGATAGGATAGGGGATTGATAGGATAGAGATTAGGATGGGATAGAGGATATTATAGGATAGAGGATAGGGTTTATAGAGAATAGGATAGGATAGAAGATAGGATAGGATAGAGGATAGGATAGGGGATTGATAGGATAGAGATTAGGATGGGATAGAGGATAGGATAGGATAGAGGATAGGATAGGATAGACGATAGGATAGGATAGAGGATAGGATAGGATAGTGGATAGGATAGGATAGAGCATACGATAGAGGATAGGATAGGATAGGATAGAGAATAGGATAGGATACATGGTATTATAGGGTTGAGGATAGGATAGGGTAGAGGATAGGATAGGGGATTGGATAGGATAGAGCATACGATAGTGGATAGAATAGGATAGAGGATAGGATAGGATAGAGAATAGGATAGGATAGATGATAGGATAGGATAGAGGATAGGATAGGATAGAGGATAGGATAGAGGATTGGATACGATAGAGGATAGGATACGATAGAGGATAGGATAGGATAGAGGATAGCATTGGATTGATGGTAGGATAGGATAGAGGATAGAATAGGATAGAGTATAGGATAGGATAGTGGATATGATAAGATAGAGGATAGGATAGAATAGAGGACAGGATAGGATAGAGGATAAGATAGGATAGAGGATAGGATAGGATAGAGGATAGGATAGGATAGAGGATAGGATAGGATAGACGATAGGATAGGATAGAGGATAGGATAGGATAGTGGATAGGATAGGATAGAGCATACGATAGAGGATAGGATAGGATAGGATAGAGAATAGGATAGGATACATGGTATTATAGGGTTGAGGATAGGATAGGGTAGAGGATAGGATAGGGGATTGGATAGGATAGAGCATACGATAGTGGATAGGATAGGATAGAGGATAGGATAGGATAGAGTATAGGATAGGATAGAGGATAGGATAGGATAGGATAGGATAGGATAGAGGAGAGGATAGGATAGAGGATAGGATAGGATAGAGGATAGGATAGGATAGGATAGAGGATATTATAGGATAGAGGATAGGGTTGGATTGTGGATAGGATAGGATAGAGGATAGGATAGAGCAAAGGATAGAGGATAGGATAGGATAGGATAGGATTGAGGATAGGATAGGGGATTGGATAGGATGGAGGATAGGATAGGATGGAGGATAGGATAGGATAGGATTGAGGATAGGATAGGATAGAGGATTGGATAGGATAGAGGATAGGATAGAGGATTGGATAGGATAGAGGATAGGATACGATAGAAGATAGGATACGATAGAGGATAGGATATGATAGAGGATAGGATAGGATATGAGATTGAATAGGATAGAGGATAGGATAGGATAGAGGATAGGATAGGATTGAGGAGAGGATAGGATAGAGGATAGGATAGAGGATAGGATAGAGGATAGGATAGGATTGAGGAGAGGATAGGATAGAGGATAGGATAGGATAGAGGATAGGATAGGATAGAGAATAGGATAGGATAGAGGTTAGGTTAGGATTGAGGATAGGATAGGATTGAGGAGAGGATAGGATAGAGGATAGGATAGGATAGAGGATAGGATAGGATATAGGATAGGATATGATAGAGGATAGGATAGGATAGAGAATTGGATAGGATAGAGGATAGGATAGGGTAGAGGATAGGATAGAGGATAGGATAGAGGATAGGATAGAGGATAGGATAGGATAGAGGATAGGATACGATAGAAGATAGGATACGATAGAGGATAGGATATGATAGAGGATAGGATAGGATATGAGATTGAATAGGATAGGGGATAGGATAGGATAGAGGATAGGATAGGATTGAGGAGAGGATAGGATAGAGGATAGGATAGAGGATAGGATAGGATAGGATTGAGGAGAGGATAGGATAGAGGATAGGATAGGATAGAGGATAGGATAGGATAGACGATAGGATAGGATAGAGGATAGGATATGATAGATGATAGGATAGGATAGAGGATAGGATAGGATAGGATTGAGGATAGGATAGGATTGAGGATAGGATAGGATAGAGGATAGGATAGGATAGAGGATACTATAGGATAGAGGATACTATAGGATAGAGGATACGATAGGATTGAGGATAGGATAGGATAGGATTGAGGATAGGATAGGGGATTGGATAGGATGGAGGATAGGATAGGATGGAGGATAGGATAGGATAGGATTGAGGATAGGATAGGATAGAGGACAGGATAGGATAGAGGATAGGATAGGATAGGATTGAGGATAGGATAGGATTGAGGATAGGATAGGATAGAGGATAGGATAGGATAGAGGATACTATAGGATAGAGGATACGATAGGATTGAGGATAGGATAGGATAGGATTGAGGATAGGATAGGGGATTGGATAGGATGGAGGATAGGATAGGATGGAGGATAGGATAGGATAGGATTGAGGATAGGATAGGATAGAGGACAGGATAGGATAGAGGATAGGATATAGGATTGGATAGGATAGAGGATAGGATACGATAGAAGATAGGATACGATAGAGGATAGGATATGATAGAGGATAGGATAGGATATGAGATTGAATAGGATAGAGGATAGGATAGGATAGAGGATAGGATAGGATTGAGGAGAGGATAGGATAGAGGATACGATAGGATAGAGGATAGGATAGGATAGAGGATAGGATAGGATAGAGAATAGGATAGGATAGAGGTTAGGTTAGGATTGAGGATAGGATAGGATTGCGGAGAGGATAGGATAGAGGATAGGATATTATAGAGGATAGGATAGGATAGAGGATAGGATATGATAGAGGATAGGATAGGATAGAGAATTGGATAGGATAGAGGATAGGATAGGATAGACGATAGGATAGGGGATCGATAGGATAGAGATTAGGATGGGATAGAGGATATTATAGGATAGAGGATAGGATAGGATAGAGGATAGGATAGGATAGAGGATAGGATAGGATAGACGATAGGATAGGATAGAGGATAGGATAGGATAGTGGATAGGATAGGATAGAGCATACGATGGAGGATAGGATAGGATAGGATAGAGAATAGGATAGGATACATGGTATTATAGGGTTGAGGATAGGATAGGGTAGAGGATAGGATAGGGGATTGGATAGGATAGAGCATACGATAGTGGATAGGATAGGATAGAGGATAGGATAGGATAGAGAATAGGATAGGATAGATGATAGGATAGGATAGAGGATAGGATAGGATAGAGAATAGGATAGGATAGAGGTTAGGTTAGGATTGAGGATAGGATAGGATTGAGGAGAGGATAGGATAGAGGATAGGATAGGATAGAGGATAGGATAGGATAGAGGATAGGATATGATAGAGGATAGGATAGGATAGAGAATTGGATAGGATAGAGGATAGGATAGGATAGACGATAGGATAGGGGATTGATAGGATAGAGATTAGGATGGGATAGAGGATATTATAGGATAGAGGATAGGGTTTATAGAGAATAGGATAGGATAGAGGATAGGATAGGATAGAGGATAGGATAGGGGATTGATAGGATAGAGATTAGGATGGGATAGAGGATAGGATAGGATAGAGGATAGGATAGGATAGACGATAGGATAGGATAGAGGATAGGATAGGATAGTGGATAGGATAGGATAGAGCATACGATAGAGGATAGGATAGGATAGGATAGAGAATAGGATAGGATACATGGTATTATAGGGTTGAGGATAGGATAGGGTAGAGGATAGGATAGGGGATTGGATAGGATAGAGCATACGATAGTGGATAGAATAGGATAGAGGATAGGATAGGATAGAGAATAGGATAGGATAGATGATAGGATAGGATAGAGGATAGGATAGGATAGAGGATAGGATAGAGGATTGGATACGATAGAGGATAGGATACGATAGAGGATAGGATAGGATAGAGGATAGCATTGGATTGATGGTAGGATAGGATAGAGGATAGAATAGGATAGAGTATAGGATAGGATAGTGGATATGATAAGATAGAGGATAGGATAGAATAGAGCACAGGATAGGATAGAGGATAAGATAGGATAGAGGATAGGATAGGATAGAGGATAGGATAGGATAGAGGATAGGATAGGATAGACGATAGGATAGGATAGAGGATAGGATAGGATAGTGGATAGGATAGGATAGAGCATACGATAGAGGATAGGATAGGATAGGATAGAGAATAGGATAGGATACATGGTATTATAGGGTTGAGGATAGGATAGGGTAGAGGATAGGATAGGGGATTGGATAGGATAGAGCATACGATAGTGGATAGGATAGGATAGAGGATAGGATAGGATAGAGTATAGGATAGGATAGAGGATAGGATAGGATAGGATAGGATAGGATAGAGGAGAGGATAGGATAGAGGATAGGATAGGATAGAGGATAGGATAGGATAGGATAGAGGATATTATAGGATAGAGGATAGGGTTGGATTGTGGATAGGATAGGATAGAGGATAGGATAGAGCAAAGGATAGAGGATAGGATAGGATAGGATAGGATTGAGGATAGGATAGGGGATTGGATAGGATGGAGGATAGGATAGGATGGAGGATAGGATAGGATAGGATTGAGGATAGGATAGGATAGAGGATTGGATAGGATAGAGGATAGGATAGAGGATTGGATAGGATAGAGGATAGGATACGATAGAAGATAGGATACGATAGAGGATAGGATATGATAGAGGATAGGATAGGATATGAGATTGAATAGGATAGAGGATAGGATAGGATAGAGGATAGGATAGGATTGAGGAGAGGATAGGATAGAGGATAGGATAGAGGATAGGATAGAGGATAGGATAGGATTGAGGAGATGATAGGATAGAGGATAGGATAGGATAGAGGATAGGATAGGATAGAGGATAGGATAGGATAGAGAATAGGATAGGATAGAGGTTAGGTTAGGATTGAGGATAGGATAGGATTGAGGAGAGGATAGGATAGAGGATAGGATAGGATAGAGGATAGGATAGGATAGAGGATAGGATAGGATATAGGATAGGATATGATAGAGGATAGGATAGGATAGAGAATTGGATAGGATAGAGGATAGGATAGGGTAGAGGATAGGATAGAGGATAGGATAGAGGATAGGATAGAGGATAGGATAGGATAGAGGATAGGATACGATAGAAGATAGGATACGATAGAGGATAGGATATGATAGAGGATAGGATAGGATATGAGATTGAATAGGATAGGGGATAGGATAGGATAGAGGATAGGATAGGATTGAGGAGAGGATATGATAGAGGATAGGATAGAGGATAGGATAGGATAGGATTGAGGAGAGGATAGGATAGAGGATAGGATAGGATAGAGGATAGGATAGGATAGACGATAGGATAGGATAGAGGATAGGATATGATAGATGATAGGATAGGATAGAGGATAGGATAGGATAGGATTGAGGATAGGATAGGAGTCAGGATAGGATAGGATAGAGGATAGGATAGGATAGAGGATACTATAGGATAGAGGATACTATAGGATAGAGGATACGATAGGATTGAGGATAGGATAGGATAGGATTGAGGATAGGATAGGGGATTGGATAGGATGGAGGATAGGATAGGATGGAGGATAGGATAGGATAGGATTGAGGATAGGATAGGATAGAGGACAGGATAGGATAGAGGATAGGATAGAGGATTGGATAGGATAGAGGATAGGATACGATAGAAGATAGGATACGATAGAGGATAGGATATGATAGAGGATAGGATAGGAAATGAGATTGAATAGGATAGAGAATAGGATAGGATACAGGATAGGATAGGATTGAGGAGAGGATAGGATAGAGGATAGGATAGGATAGAGGATAGGATAGGATAGAGGATAGGATAGGATAGAGAATAGGATAGGATAGAGGTTAGGTTAGGATTGAGGATAGGATAGGATTGAGGAGAGGATAGGATAGAGGATAGGATAGGATAGAGGATAGGATAGGATAGAGGATAGGATATGATAGAGGATAGGATAGGATAGAGAATTGGATAGGATAGAGGATAGGATAGGATAGACGATAGGATAGGGGATTGATAGGATAGAGATTAGGATGGGATAGAGGATATTATAGGATAGAGGATAGGATAGGATAGAGGATAGGATAGGATAGAGGATAGGATAGGATAGACGATAGGATAGGATAGAGGATAGGATAGGATAGTGGATAGGATAGGATAGAGCATACGATGGAGGATAGGATAGGATAGGATAGAGAATAGGATAGGATACATGGTATTATAGGGTTGAGGATAGGATAGGGTAGAGGATAGGATAGGGGATTGGATAGGATAGAGCATACGATAGTGGATAGGATAGGATAGAGGACAGGATAGGATAGAGAATAGGATAGGATAGATGATAGGATAGGATAGAGGATAGGATAGGATAGAGGATAGGATAGAGGATTGGATACGATAGAGGATAGGATACGATAGAGGATAGGATAGGATAGAGGATAGCATTGGATTGAGGATAGGATAGGATAGAGGATAGAATAGGATAGAGTATAGGATAAGATAGTGGATATGATAAGATAGAGGATTGGATAGAATAGAGGACAGGATAGGATAGAGGATAAGATAGGATAGAGGATAGGATAGGATAGAGGATAGGATAGGATAGAGGATAGGATAGGATATAGAATAGGATAGGATAGAGGATAGGTTAGGATTGAGGATAGGATAGGATTAAGGATAGGATAGGGGATAGGATATGATAGAGTATAGGATTGGATAGTGGATAGGATAGGATAGAGCATACGATAGAGGATAGGATAGGATAGGATAGAGAATAGGATAGGATACATGGTATTATAGGGTAGAGGATAGGATAGGGGATTGGATAGGATAGAGGATAGGATAGGATAGAGCATACGATAGTGCATAGGATAGGATAGGATAGAGAATAGGATAGGATAGAGGATAGGATAGGATAGAGGATAGGATAGGATAGAGAATAGGATAGGATAGAGGTTAGGTTAGGATTGAGGATAGGATAGGATTGAGGAGAGGATAGGATAGAGGATAGGATAGGATAGAGGATAGGATAGGATAGAGGATAGGATATGATAGAGGATAGGATAGGATAGAGAATTGGATAGGATAGAGGATAGGATAGGATAGACGATAGGATAGGGGATTGATAGGATAGAGATTAGGATGGGATAGAGGATATTATAGGATAGAGGATAGGGTTTATAGAGAATAGGATAGGATAGAGGATAGGATAGGATAGAGGATAGGATAGGGGATTGATAGGATAGAGATTAGGATGGGATAGAGGATAGGATAGGATAGAGGATAGGATAGGATAGACGATAGGATAGGATAGAGGATAGGATAGG
This sequence comes from Halictus rubicundus, assembly GCF_050948215.1. Taxonomy (NCBI): domain Eukaryota; kingdom Metazoa; phylum Arthropoda; class Insecta; order Hymenoptera; family Halictidae; genus Halictus; species Halictus rubicundus. Next base: position 327,426 of record NW_027488702.1, read on the forward strand.
ATAGGGGATGGGATAGGATAGAGCATACGATAGAGGATAGGATAGGATAGGATAGAGAATAGGATAGGATACATGGTATTATAGGGTTGAGGATAGGATAGGGTAGAGGATAGGATAGGGGATAGGATCGGATAGAGCATACGATAGTGCATAGGATAGGATAGGGTTGAGAATAGGATAGGATAGAAGATAGGATAGGGTAGAGGATAGGATAGGATAGAGGATAGGATAGAGGATAGGATAGGATAGAGGATAGGATAGGATAGAGAATAGGATAGGGTAGAGGATAGGTTAGGATTGAGGATAGGATAGGATTGAGGATAGGATAGTATAGAGGATACTATAGGATAGAGGATACGATAGGATTGAGGATAGGATAGGAATGAGGATAGGATAGGATTGAGGATAGGATAGGGGATTGGATAGGATGGAGGATAGGATAGGATGGAGGATAGGATAGGATAGGATTGAGGATAGGATAGGATACAGGACAGGATAGGATAGAGGATAGGATAGAGGATTGGATAGGATAGAGGATAGGATACGATAGAAGATAGGATACGATAGAGGATAGGATATGATAGAGGATAGGATAGGATATGAGATTGAATAGGATAGAGGATAGGATAGGATAGAGGATAGGATAGGATTGAGGAGAGGATAGGATAGAGGATAGGATAGAATAGAGGATAGGATAGGATAGAGGATAGGATAGGATAGAGAATAGGATAGGATAGAGGTTAGGTTAGGATTGAGGATAGGATAGGATTGAGGAGAGGATAGGATAGAGGATAGGATATTATAGAGGATAGGATAGGATAGAGGATAGGATATGATAGAGGATAGGATAGGATAGAGAATTGGATAGGATAGAGGATAGGATAGGATAGACGATAGGATAGGGGATTGATAGGATAGAGATTAGGATGGGATAGAGGATATTATAGGATAGAGGATAGGATAGGATAGAGGATAGGATAGGATAGAGGATAGGATAGGATAGACGATAGGATAGGATAGAGGATAGGATAGGATAGTGGATAGGATAGGATAGAGCATACGATGGAGGATAGGATAGGATAGGATAGAGAATAGGATAGGATACATGGTATTATAGGGTTGAGGATAGGATAGGGTAGAGGATAGGATAGGGGATTGGATAGGATAGAGCATACGATAGTGGATAGGATAGGATAGAGGATAGGATAGGATAGAGAATAGGATAGGATAGATGATAGGATAGGATAGAGGATAGGATAGGATAGAGAATAGGATAGGATAGAGGTTAGGTTAGGATTGAGGATAGGATAGGATTGAGGAGAGGATAGGATAGAGGATAGGATAGGATAGAGGATAGGATAGGATAGAGGATAGGATATGATAGAGGATAGGATAGGATAGACGATAGGATAGGGGATTGATAGGATAGAGATTAGGATGGGATAGAGGATATTATAGGATAGAGGATAGGGTTTATAGAGAATAGGATAGGATAGAGGATAGGATAGGATAGAGGATAGGATAGGGGATTGATAGGATAGAGATTAGGATGGGATAGAGGATAGGATAGGATAGAGGATAGGATAGGATAGAGGATAGGATAGGATAGTGGATAGGATAGGATAGAGCATACGATAGAGGATAGGATAGGATAGGATAGAGAATAGGATAGGATACATGGTATTATAGGGTTGAGGATAGGATAGGGTAGAGGATAGGATAGGGGATTGGATAGGATAGAGCATACGATAGTGGATAGAATAGGATAGAGGATAGGATAGGATAGAGAATAGGATAGGATAGATGATAGGATAGGATAGAGGATAGGATAGGATAGAGGATAGGATAGAGGATTGGATACGATAGAGGATAGGATACGATAGAGGATAGGATAGGATAGAGGATAGCATTGGATTGATGGTAGGATAGGATAGAGGATAGAATAGGATAGAGTATAGGATAGGATAGTGGATATGATAAGATAGAGGATAGGATAGAATAGAGGACAGGATAGGATAGAGGATAAGATAGGATAGAGGATAGGATAGGATAGAGGATATAATAGGATAGAGGATAGGATAGGATAGACGATAGGATAGGATAGAGGATAGGATAGGATAGTGGATAGGATAGGATAGAGCATACGATAGAGGATAGGATAGGATAGGATAGAGAATAGGATAGGATACATGGTATTATAGGGTTGAGGATAGGATAGGGTAGAGGATAGGATAGGGGATTGGATAGGATAGAGCATACGATAGTGGATAGGATAGGATAGAGGATAGGATAGGATAGAGTATAGGATAGGATAGAGGATAGGATAGGATAGGATAGGATAGGATAGAGGAGAGGATAGGATAGAGGATAGGATAGGATAGAGGATAGGATAGAGGAAAGGATAGAGGATAGGATAGGATAGGATAGAGGATATTATAGGATAGAGGATAGGGTTGGATTGTGGATAGGATAGGATAGAGGATAGGATAGAGCAAAAGATAGAGGATAGGATAGGATAGGATAGGATTGAGGATAGGATAGGGGATTGGATAGGATGGAGGATAGGATAGGATGGAGGATAGGATAGGATAGGATTGAGGATAGGATAGGATAGAGGATTGGATAGGATAGAGGATAGGATAGAGGATTGGATAGGATAGAGGATAGGATACGATAGAAGATAGGATACGATAGAGGATAGGATATGATAGAGGATAGGATAGGATATGAGATTGAATAGGATAGAGGATAGGATAGGATAGAGGATAGGATAGGATTGAGGAGAGGATAGGATAGAGGATAGGATAGAGGATAGGATAGAGGATAGGATAGGATTGAGGAGAGGAGAGGATAGAGGATAGGATAGGATAGAGGATAGGATAGGATAGAGGATAGGATAGGATAGAGAATAGGATAGGATAGAGGTTAGGTTAGGATTGAGGATAGGATAGGATTGAGGAGAGGATAGGATAGAGGATAGGATAGGATAGAGGATAGGATAGGATATAGGATAGGATATGATAGAGGATAGGATAGGATAGAGAATTGGATAGGATAGAGGATAGGATAGGGTAGAGGATAGGATAGAGGATAGGATAGAGGATAGGATAGAGGATAGGATAGGATAGAGGATAGGATACGATAGAAGACAGGATACGATAGAGGATAGGATATGATAGAGGATAGGATAGGATATGAGATTGAATAGGATAGGGGATAGGATAGGATAGAGGATAGGATAGGATTGAGGAGAGGATAGGATAGAGGATAGGATAGAGGATAGGATAGGATAGGATTGAGGAGAGGATAGGATAGAGGATAGGATAGGATAGAGGATAGGATAGGATAGACGATAGGATAGGATAGAGGATAGGATATGATAGATGATAGGATAGGATAGAGGATAGGATAGGATAGGATTGAGGATAGGATAGGATTCAGGATAGGATAGGATAGAGGATAGGATAGGATAGAGGATACTATAGGATAGAGGATACGATAGGATTGAGGATAGGATAGGATAGGAATGAGGATAGGATAGGGGATTGGATAGGATGGAGGATAGGATAGGATGGAGGATAGGATAGGATAGGATTGAGGATAGGATAGGATAGAGGACAGGATAGGATAGAGGATAGGATAGAGGATTGGATAGGATAGAGGATAGGATACGATAGAAGATAGGATACGATAGAGGATAGGATATGATAGAGGATAGGATAGGATATGAGATTGAATAGGATAGAGGATAGGATAGGATAGAGGATAGGATAGGATTGAGGAGAGGATAGGATAGAGGATAGGATAGGATAGAGGATAGGATAGGATAGAGGATAGGATAGGATAGAGAATAGGATAGGATAGAGGTTAGGTTAGGATTGAGGATAGGATAGGATAGAGGATAGGATAGGATAGAGGATAGGATATGATAGAGGATAGGATAGGATAGAGAATTGGATAGGATAGAGGATAGGATAGGATAGACTATAGGATAGGGGATTGATAGGATAGAGATTAGGATGGGATAGAGGATATTATAGGATAGAGGATAGGATAGGATAGAGGATAGGTTAGGATAGAGGATAGGATAGGATAGACGATAGGATAGGATAGAGGATAGGATAGGATAGTGGATAGGATAGGATAGAGCATACGATGGAGGATAGGATAGGATAGGATAGAGAATAGGATAGGATACATGGTATTATAGGGTTGAGGATAGGATAGGGTAGAGGATAGGATAGGGGATTGGATAGGATAGAGCATACGATAGTGGATAGGATAGGATAGAGGATAGGATAGGATAGAGAATAGGATAGGATAGATGATAGGATAGGATAGAGGATAGGATAGGATAGAGGATAGGATAGAGGATTGGATACGATAGAGGATAGGATACGATAGAGGATAGGATAGGATAGAGGATAGCATTGGATTGAGGATAGGATAGGATAGAGGATAGAATAGGATAGAGTATAGGATAAGATAGTGGATATGATAAGATAGAGGATAGGATAGAATAGAGGACAGGATAGGATAGAGGATAAGATAGGATAGAGGATAGGATAGGATAGAGGATAGGATAGGATAGAGGATAGGATAGGATATAGAATAGGATAGGATAGAGGATAGGTTAGGATTGAGGATAGGATAGGATTAAGGATAGGATAGGGGATAGGATATGATAGAGTATAGGATTGGATAGAGCATACGATAGTGCATAGGATAGGATAGGATAGAGAATAGGATAGGATAGAGGATAGGATAGGATAGAGGATAGGATAGGATAGAGAATAGGATAGGATAGAGGTTAGGTTAGGATTGAGGATAGGATAGGATTGAGGAGAGGATAGGATAGAGGATAGGATAGGATAGAGGATAGGATAGGATAGAGGATAGGATATGATAGAGGATAGGATAGGATAGAGAATTGGATAGGATAGAGGATAGGATAGGATAGACGATAGGATAGGGGATTGATAGGATAGAGATTAGGATGGGATAGAGGATATTATAGGATAGAGGATAGGGTTTATAGAGAATAGGATAGGATAGAGGATAGGATAGGATAGAGGATAGGATAGGGGATTGATAGGATAGAGATTAGGATGGGATAGAGGATATGATAGGATAGAGGATAGGATAGGATAGACGATAGGATAGGATAGAGGATAGGATAGGATAGGGGATGGGATAGGATAGAGCATACGATAGAGGATAGGATAGGATAGGATAGAGAATAGGATAGGATACATGGTATTATAGGGTTGAGGATAGGATAGGGTAGAGGATAGGATAGGGGATAGGATCGGATAGAGCATACGATAGTGCATAGGATAGGATAGGGTTGAGAATAGGATAGGATAGAAGATAGGATAGGGTAGAGGATAGGATAGGATAGAGGATAGGATAGAGGATAGGATAGGATAGAGGATAGGATAGGATAGAGAATAGGATAGGGTAGAGGATAGGTTAGGATTGAGGATAGGATAGGATTGAGGATAGGATAGTATAGAGGATACTATAGGATAGAGGATACGATAGGATTGAGGATAGGATAGGAATGAGGATAGGATAGGATTGAGGATAGGATAGGGGATTGGATAGGATGGAGGATAGGATAGGATGGAGGATAGGATAGGATAGGATTGAGGATAGGATAGGATACAGGACAGGATAGGATAGAGGATAGGATAGAGGATTGGATAGGATAGAGGATAGGATACGATAGAAGATAGGATACGATAGAGGATAGGATATGATAGAGGATAGGATAGGATATGAGATTGAATAGGATAGGGGATAGGATAGGATAGAGGATAGGATAGGATTGAGGAGAGGATAAGATAGAGGATAGGATAGAGGATAGGATAGAGGATAGGATAGGATTGAGGAGAGGATAGGATAGAGGATAGGATAGAATACAGTACAGGATAGGATAGAGGATACGATAGGATTGAGGATAGGATAGGAATGAGGATAGGGTAGGATTGAGGATAGGATAGGGGATTGGATAGGATGGAGGATAGGATTGGATTGAGGATAGGATAGGATAGTGGATAGGATAAGATAGAGGATAGGATAGAATAGAGTACAGGATAGGATAGAGGATAAGATAGGATAGAGGATAGGATAGGATAGAGTATAGGATTGGATTGAGGATAGGATAGGATAGAGGACAGGATAGGATAGAGAATAGGATAGGATAGAGGATAGGTTAGGATTGAGGATAGTATAGGATTGAGGAGAGGATAGGATAGAGTATAGGATTGGATTGAGGATAGGATAGGATAGTGGATAGGATAAGATAGATGATAGGATAGAATAGAGTACAGGATAGGATAGAGGATAAGATAGGATAGAGGATAGGATAGGATAGAGGATAGGATTGGATTGAGGATAGGATAGGATAGAGGATAGGATAGGATAGAGGTTAGGTTAGGATTGAGGATAGGATAGGATTGAGGAGAGGATAGGATAGAGGATAGGATAGGATAGAGGATAGGATAGGATAGAGAATAGGATAGGATAGAGGTTAGGTTAGGATTGAGGATAGGATAGGATTGAGGAGAGGATAGGATAGAGGATAGGATAGAGGATTGGATACGATAGAGGATAGGATACGATAGAGGATAGGATAGGATAGAGGATAGCATTGGATTGATGGTAGGATAGGATAGAGTATAGGATAGGATAGTGGATATGATAAGATAGAGGATAGGATAGAATAGAGGACAGGATAGGATAGAGGATAAGATAGGATAGAGGATAGGATAGGATAGAGGATAGGATAGGATAGAGGATAGGATAGGATAGAGAATAGGATAGGATAGAGGATAGGTTAGGATTGAGGATAGCATAGGATTAAGGATAGGATAGGGGATAGGATATGATAGAGTATAGGATTGGATAGTGGATAGGATAGGATAGAGCATACGATAGAGGATAGGATAGGATAGGATAGAGAATAGGATAGGATACATGGTATTATAGGGTAGAGGATAGGATAGGGGATTGGATAGGATAGAGGATAGGATCGGATAGAGCATACGATAGTGCATAGGATAGGATAGGGTTGAGAATAGGATAGGATAAAAGATAGGATAGGGTAGAGGATAGGATAGGGTAGAGGATAGGATAGAGGATAGGATAGGATAGAGGATAGGATAGGATAGAGAATAGGATAGGGTAGAGGATAGGTTAGGATTGAGGATAGGATAGGATTGAGGATAGGATAGTATAGAGGATACTATAGGATAGAGGATACGATAGGATTGAGGATAGGATAGGAATGAGGATAGGATAGGATTGAGGATAGGATAGGGGATTGGATAGGATGGAGGATAGGATAGGATGGAGGATAGGATAGGATAGGATTGAGGATAGGATAGGATACAGGACAGGATAGGATAGAGGATAGGATAGAGGATTGGATAGGATAGAGGATAGGATACGATAGAAGATAGGATACGATAGAGGATAGGATATGATAGAGGATAGGATAGGATATGAGATTGAATAGGATAGAGGATAGGATAGGATAGAGAATAGGATAGGATTGAGGAGAGGATAGGATAGAGGATAGGATAGAGGATAGGATAGGATTGAGGAGAGGATAGGATAGAGAATAGGATATGATAGAGGATAGGATAGGATAGAGAATTGGATAGGATAGAGGATAGGATAGGGGATTGATAGGATAGAGATTAGGATGGGATAGAGGATATTATAGGATAGAGGATAGGGTAGGATAGAGAATAGGATAGGATAGAGGATAGGATAGGATAGGATAGAGAATAGGATAGGATACATAGTATTCTAGGGTAGAGGATAGGATAGGGGATTGGATAGGATAGAGGATAGGATAGGATAGAGCATACGATAGTGCATAGGATAGGATAGGATAGAGAATAGGATAGGATAGAAGATAGGATAGGGTAGAGGATAGGATAGAGGATAGGATAGAGGATAGGATAGGATAGAGGATAGGATACGATAGAAGATAGGATACGATAGAGGATAGGATATGATAGAGGATAGGATAGGATATGAGATTGAATAGGATAGGGGATAGGATAGGATAGAGGATAGGATAGGATTGAGGAGAGGATAGGATAGAGGATAGGATAGAGGATAGGATAGAGGATAGGATAGGATTGAGGAGAGGATAGGATAGAGGATAGGATAGAATACAGTAAAGGATAGGATAGAGGATACGATAGGATTGAGGATAGGATAGGAATGAGGATAGGATAGGATTGAGGATAGGATAGGGGATTGGATAGGATGGAGGATAGGATTGGATTGAGGATAGGATAGGATAGTGGATAGGATAAGATAGAGGATAGGATAGAATAGAGTACAGGATAGGATAGAGGATAAGATAGGATAGAGGATAGGATAGGATAGAGGATAGGATAGGGGATTGATAGGATAGAGATTAGGATGGGATAGAGGATATGATAGGATAGAGGATAGGATAGGATAGACGATAGGATAGGATAGAGGATAGGATAGGATAGGGGATGGGATAGGATAGAGCATACGATAGAGGATAGGATAGGATAGGATAGAGAATAGGATAGGATACATGGTATTATAGGGTTGAGGATAGGATAGGGTAGAGGATAGGATAGGGGATAGGATCGGATAGAGCATACGATAGAGCATAGGATAGGATAGGGTTGAGAATAGGATAGGATAGAAGATAGGATAGGGTAGAGGATAGGATAGGATAGAGGATAGGATAGAGGATAGGATAGGATAGAGGATAGGATAGGATAGAGAATAGGATAGGGTAGAGGATAGGTTAGGATTGAGGATAGGATAGGATTGAGGATAGGATAGTATAGAGGATACTATAGGATAGAGGATACGATAGGATTGAGGATAGGATAGGAATGAGGATAGGATAGGATTGAGGATAGGATAGGGGATTGGATAGGATGGAGGATAGGATAGGATGGAGGATAGGATAGGATAGGATTGAGGATAGGATAGGATACAGGACAGGATAGGATAGAGGATAGGATAGAGGATAGGATAGGATAGAGGATAGGATACGATAGAAGATAGGATACGATAGAGGATAGGATATGATAGAGGATAGGATAGGATATGAGATTGAATAGGATAGGGGATAGGATAGGATAGAGGATAGGATAGGATTGAGGAGAGGATAGGATAGAGGATAGGATAGAGGATAGGATAGAGGATAGGATAGGATTGAGGAGAGGATAGGATAGAGGATAGGATAGAATACAGTAAAGGATAGGATAGAGGATACGATAGGATTGAGGATAGGATAGGAATGAGGATAGGATAGGATTGAGGATAGGATAGGGGATTGGATAGGATGGAGGATAGGATTGGATTGAGGATAGGATAGGATAGTGGATAGGATAAGATAGAGGATAGGATAGAATAGAGTACAGGATAGGATAGAGGATAAGATAGGATAGAGGATAGGATAGGATAGAGTATAGGATTGGATTGAGGATAGGATAGAATAGAGTACAGGATAGGATAGAGGATAAGATAGGATAGAGGATAGGATAGGATAGAGGATAGGATTGGATTGAGGATAGGATAGGATAGAGGATAGGATAGGATAGAGGTTAGGTTAGGATTGAGGATAGGATAGGATTGAGGAGAGGATAGGATAGAGGATAGGATAGGATAGAGGATAGGATAGGATAGAGGATAGGATAGGATAGAGAATTGGATAGGATAGAGGATAGGATAGGATAGAGGATAGGATAGAGGAAAGGATAGAGGATAGGATAGGATAGGATGGAGGATATTATAGGATAGAGGATAGGATTGGATTGTGGATAGGATAGGATAGAGGAAAGGATTGGATTGAGGATAGGATAGGATAGTGGATAGGATAAGATAGAGGATAGGATAGAATAGAGTACAGGACAGGATAGAGGATAAGATAGGATAGAGGATAGGATAGGATTGAGGATAGGATAGGATTGAGGAGAGGATTGAGGAGAGGATAGGATAGGATAGAGGATAGGTTAGGATTGAGGATAGGATAGGAATGAGGAGAGGATAGGATAGAGGATAGGATAGGATAGAGGATAGGATAGGATAGAGGATAGGATATGATAGAGGATAGGATATGATAGAGAATTGGATAGGATAGAGGATAGGATAGGATAGACGATAGGATAGGGGATTGATAGGATAGAGATTAGGATGGGATAGAGGATATTATAGGATAGAGGATAGGGTAGGATAGAGAATAGGATAGGATAGAGGATAGGATAGGAGAGAGGATAGGATAGGGGATTGATAGGATAGAGATTAGGATGGGATAGAGGATATTATAGGATAGAGGATAGGATAGGATAGAGGATAGGATAGGATAGAGGATAGGATAGGATAGACGATAGGATAGGATAGAGTATAGGATAGGATAGTGGATATGATAAGATAGAGGATAGGATAGAATAGAGGACAGGATAGGATAGAGGATAAGATAGGATAGAGGATAGGATAGGATAGAGGATAGGATAGGATAGAGGATAGGATAGGATAGAGAATAGGATAGGATAGAGGATAGGTTAGGATTGAGGATAGGATAGGATTAAGGATAGGATAGGATTGAGGATAGGATAGGGGATTGGATAGGATGGAGGATAGGATAGGATGGGGGATAGGATAGGATAGGATTGAGGATAGGATAGGATACAGGACAGGATAGGATAGAGGATAGGATAGAGGATTGGATAGGATAGAGGATAGGATACGATAGAAGATAGGATACGATAGAGGATAGGATGTGATAAAGGATAGGATAGGATATGAGATTGAATAGGATAGAGGATAGGATAGGATAGAGAATAGGATAGGATTGAGGAGAGGATAGGATAGAGGATAGGATAGAGGATAGGATATGATAGAGGATAGGATAGGATATGAGATTGAATAGGATAGGGGATAGGATAGGATAGAGGATAGGATAGGATTGAGGATAGGATAGGATTGAGGAGAGGATAGGATAGAGGATAGGATAGGATAGAGGATAGGATAGGATAGAGGATAGGATAGGATAGAGAATTGGATAGGATAGAGGATAGGATAGGATAGAGGATAGGATAGAGGAAAGGATAGAGGATAGGATAGGATAGAATGGAGGATATTATAGGATAGAGGATAGGATTGGATTGTGTATAGGATAGGATAGAGGATAGAATAGGATAGAGGATAGGATAGAGGAAAGGATTGGATTGAGGATAGGATAGGATAGTGGATAGGATAAGATAGAGGATAGGATAGAATAGAGTACAGGACAGGATAGAGGATAAGATAGGATAGAGGATAGGATAGGATTGAGGATAGGATAGGATTGAGGAGAGGATTGAGGAGAGGATAGGATAGGATAGAGGATAGGATAGGATAGAGGATAGGTTAGGATTGAGGATAGGATAGGAATGAGGAGAGGATAGGATAGAGGATAGGATAGGATAGAGGATAGGATAGGATAGAGGATAGGATATGATAGAGGATAGGATATGATAGAGAATTGGATAGGATAGAGGATAGGATAGGATAGACGATAGGATAGGGGATTGATAGGATAGAGATTAGGATGGGATAGAGGATATTATAGGATAGAGGATAGGGTAGGATAGAGAATAGGATAGGATAGAGGATAGGATAGGAGAGAGGATAGGATAGGGGATTGATAGGATAGAGATTAGGATGGGATAGAGGATATTATAGGATAGAGGATAGGATAGGATAGAGGATAGGATAGGATAGAGCATAGGATAGGATAGACGATAGGATAGGATAGAGTATAGGATAGGATAGTGGATATGATAAGATAGAGGATAGGATAGAATAGAGGACAGGATAGGATAGAGGATGAGATAGGATAGAGGATAGGATAGGATAGAGGATAGGATAGGATAGAGGATAGGATAGGATAGAGAATAGGATAGGATAGAGGATAGGTTAGGATTGAGGATAGGATAGGATTAAGGATAGGATAGGGGATAGGATATGATAGAGTATAGGATTGGATAGTGGATAGGATAGAGAATAGGATAGGATACATGGTATTATAGGGTAGAGGATAGGATAGGGGATTGGATAGGATAGAGGATAGGATAGGATAGAGCATACGATAGTGCATAGGATAGGATAGGATTGAGAATAGGATAGGATAGAAGATAGGATAGGGTAGAGGATAGGATAGGATAGAGGATAGGATAGAGGATAGGATAGGATAGAGGATAGGATAGGATAGAGAATAGGATAGGGTAGAGGATAGGTTAGGATTGAGGATAGGATAGGATTGAGGATAGGATAGTATAGAGGATACTATAGGATAGAGGATACGATAGGATTGAGGATAGGATAGGATTCAGGATAGGATAGGGGATTGGATAGGATGGAGGATAGGATAGGATGGGGGATAGGATAGGATAGGATTGAGGATAGGATAGGATACAGGACACGATAGGATAGAAGATAGGATAGGGTAGAGGATAGGATAGATAATAGGATAGAGGATAGGATAGGATAGAGGATAGGATACGATAGAAGATAGGATACGATAGAGGATAGGATATGATAGAGGATAGGATAGGATATGAGATTGAATAGGATAGGGGATAGGATAGGATAGAGGATAGGATAGGATTGAGGAGAGGAGAGGATAGAGGATAGGATAGGATAGAGGATAGGATAGAGGAAAGGATAGAGGATAGGATAGGATTGAGGAGAGGATAGAATAGAGGATAGGATAGGATAGAGGATAGGATAGGATAGAGGGTAGGATAGGATAGAGAATAGGATAGGATAGAGGTTAGGTTAGGTTTCAGGATAGGATAGGATTGAGGAGAGGATATTATAGAGGATAGGATAGGATAGAGGATAGGATAGGATAGAGGATAGGATATGATAGAGGATAGGATAGGATAGAGAATTGGATAGGATAGAGGATAGGATAGGATAGAGGATAGGATAGGGGATTGATAGGATAGAGATTAGGATGGGATAGAATATATTATAGGATAGAGGATAGGATAGGATAGGATGGAGGATATTATAGGATAGAGGATAGGATTGGATTGTGTATAGGATAGGATAGAGGATAGAATAGGATAGAGGATAGGATAGAGGAAAGGATTGGATTGAGGATAGGATAGGATAGTGGATAGGATAAGATAGAGGATAGGATAGAATAGAGTACAGGACAGGATAGAGGATAAGATAGGATAGAGGATAGGATAGGATTGAGGATAGGATAGGATTGAGGAGAGGATTGAGGAGAGGATAGGATAGGATAGAGGATAGGATAGGATAGAGGATAGGTTAGGATTGAGGATAGGATAGGAATGAGGAGAGGATAGGATAGAGGATAGGATAGGATAGAGGATAGGATAGGATAGAGGATAGGATATGATAGAGGATAGGATATGATAGAGAATTGGATAGGATAGAGGATAGGATAGGATAGACGATAGGATAGGGGATTGATAGGATAGAGATTAGGATGGGATAGAGGATATTATAGGATAGAGGATAGGGTAGGATAGAGAATAGGATAGGATAGAGGATAGGATAGGAGAGAGGATAGGATAGGGGATTGATAGGATAGAGATTAGGATGGGATAGAGGATATTATAGGATAGAGGATAGGATAGGATAGAGGATAGGATAGGATAGAGGATAGGATAGGATAGACGATAGGATAGGATAGAGTATAGGATAGGATAGTGGATATGATAAGATAGAGGATAGGATAGAATAGAGGACAGGATAGGATAGAGGATGAGATAGGATAGAGGATAGGATAGGATAGAGGATAGGATAGGATAGAGGATAGGATAGGATAGAGAATAGGATAGGATAGAGGATAGGTTAGGATTGAGGATAGGATAGGATTAAGGATAGGATAGGGGATAGGATATGATAGAGTATAGGATTGGATAGTGGATAGGATAGAGAATAGGATAGGATACATGGTATTATAGGGTAGAGGATAGGATAGGGGATTGGATAGGATAGAGGATAGGATAGGATAGAGCATACGATAGTGCATAGGATAGGATAGGATTGAGAATAGGATAGGATAGAAGATAGGATAGGGTAGAGGATAGGATAGGATAGAGGATAGGATAGAGGATAGGATAGGATAGAGGATAGGATAGGATAGAGAATAGGATAGGGTAGAGGATAGGTTAGGATTGAGGATAGGATAGGATTGAGGATAGGATAGTATAGAGGATACTATAGGATAGAGGATACGATAGGATTGAGGATAGGATAGGATTGAGGATAGGATAGGGGATTGGATAGGATGGAGGATAGGATAGGATGGGGGATAGGATAGGATAGGATTGAGGATAGGATAGGATACAGGACAGGATAGGATAGAAGATAGGATAGGGTAGAGGATAGGATAGATAATAGGATAGAGGATAGGATAGGATAGAGGATAGGATACGATAGAAGATAGGATACGATAGAGGATAGGATATGATAGAGGATAGGATAGGATATGAGATTGAATAGGATAGGGGATAGGATAGGATAGAGGATAGGATAGGATTGAGGAGAGGAGAGGATAGAGGATAGGATAGGATAGAGGATAGGATAGAGGAAAGGATAGAGGATAGGATAGGATTGAGGAGAGGATAGAATAGAGGATAGGATAGGATAGAGGATAGGATAGGATAGAGGGTAGGATAGGATAGAGAATAGGATAGGATAGAGGTTAGGTTAGGTTTCAGGATAGGATAGGATTGAGGAGAGGATATTATAGAGGATAGGATAGGATAGAGGATAGGATAGGATAGAGGATAGGATATGATAGAGGATAGGATAGGATAGAGAATTGGATAGGATAGAGGATAGGATAGGATAGAGGATAGGATAGGGGATTGATAGGATAGAGATTAGGATGGGATAGAATATATTATAGGATAGAGGATAGGATAGGATAGGATGGAGGATATTATAGGATAGAGGATAGGATTGGATTGTGTATAGGATAGGATAGAGGATAGAATAGGATAGAGGATAGGATAGAGGAAAGGATTGGATTGAGGATAGGATAGGATAGTGGATAGGATAAGATAGAGGATAGGATAGAATAGAGTACAGGACAGGATAGAGGATAAGATAGGATAGAGGATAGGATAGGATTGAGGATAGGATAGGATTGAGGAGAGGATTGAGGAGAGGATAGGATAGGATAGAGGATAGGATAGGATAGAGGATAGGTTAGGATTGAGGATAGGATAGGAATGAGGAGAGGATAGGATAGAGGATAGGATAGGATAGAGGATAGGATAGGATAGAGGATAGGATATGATAGAGGATAGGATATGATAGAGAATTGGATAGGATAGAGGATAGGATAGGATAGACGATAGGATAGGGGATTGATAGGATAGAGATTAGGATGGGATAGAGGATATTATAGGATAGAGGATAGGGTAGGATAGAGAATAGGATAGGATAGAGGATAGGATAGGAGAGAGGATAGGATAGGGGATTGATAGGATAGAGATTAGGATGGGATAGAGGATATTATAGGATAGAGGATAGGATAGGATAGAGGATAGGATAGGATAGAGGATAGGATAGGATAGACGACAGGATAGGATAGAGTATAGGATAGGATAGTGGATATGATAAGATAGAGGATAGGATAGAATAGAGGACAGGATAGGATAGAGGATGAGATAGGATAGAGGATAGGATAGGATAGGATAGAGGATAGGATAGGATTAAGGATAGGATAGGGGATAGGATATGATAGAGTATAGGATTGGATAGTGGATAGGATAGAGAATAGGATAGGATACATGGTATTATAGGGTAGAGGATAGGATAGGGGATTGGATAGGATAGAGGATAGGATAGGATAGAGCATACGATAGTGCATAGGATAGGATAGGATTGAGAATAGGATAGGATAGAAGATAGGATAGGGTAGAGGATAGGATAGGATAGAGGATAGGATAGAGGATAGGATAGGATAGAGGATAGGATAGGATAGAGAATAGGATAGGGTAGAGGATAGGTTAGGATTGAGGATAGGATAGGATTGAGGATAGGATAGTATAGAGGATACTATAGGATAGAGGATACGATAGGATTGAGGATAGGATAGGATTGAGGATAGGATAGGGGATTGGATAGGATGGAGGATAGGATAGGATGGGGGATAGGATAGGATAGGATTGAGGATAGGATAGGATACAGGACAGGATAGGATAGAAGATAGGATAGGGTAGAGGATAGGATAGATAATAGGATAGAGGATAGGATAGGATAGAGGATAGGATACGATAGAAGATAGGATACGATAGAGGATAGGATATGATAGAGGATAGGATAGGATATGAGATTGAATAGGATAGGGGATAGGATAGGATAGAGGATAGGATAGGATTGAGGAGAGGAGAGGATAGAGGATAGGATAGGATAGAGGATAGGATAGAGGAAAGGATAGAGGATAGGATAGGATTGAGGAGAGGATAGAATAGAGGATAGGATAGGATAGAGGATAGGATAGGATAGAGGGTAGGATAGGATAGAGAAAAGGATAGGATAGAGGTTAGGTTAGGTTTCAGGATAGGATAGGATTGAGGAGAGGATATTATAGAGGATAGGATAGGATAGAGGATAGGATAGGATAGAGGATAGGATATGATAGAGGATAGGATAGGATAGAGAATTGGATAGGATAGAGGATAGGATAGGATAGAGGATAGGATAGGGGATTGATAGGATAGAGATTAGGATGGGATAGAATATATTATAGGATAGAGGATAGGATAGGATAGAGGATAGGATAGGATAGACGATAGGATAGGATAGAGAATAGGATATGATAGATGATAGGATATGATAGAGGATAGGATAGGATAGAGAATTGGATAGGATAGAGGATAGGATAGGATAGGATAGAGGATATTATAGGATAGAGGATAGGATTGGATTGAGGATAGGATAGAATAGAGGATAGAATAGGATAGAGGATAGGATAGGATAGTGGATAGGATAAGATAGAGGATAGGATAGAATAGAGTACAGGATAGGATAGAGGATAAGATAGGATAGAGGATAGGATAGGATTGAGGATAGGATAGGATTGAGGAGAGGATAGGATAGAGGATAGGATAGGATAGAGGATAGGATAGAGAAAAGGATAGAGGATAGGATATGATAGAGGATAGGATAGGATATGAGATTGAATAGGATAGAGGATAGGATAGCATAGAGGATAGGATAGGATTGAGGTGAGGATAGGATAGAGGATAGGATAGAGGATAGGATAGGATTGAGGAGAGGATAGGATAGAGAATAGGATAGGATAGAGGATAGGATAGGATAGAGGATAGGATAGGATAGAGAATAGGATAGGATTGAGGTTAGGTTAGGATTGAGGATAGGATAGGATTGAGGAGAGGATAGGATAGAGGATAGGATAGGATAGACGATAGGATAGGATAGAGGATAGGATATGATAGAGGATAGGATAGGATAGAGAATTGGATAGGATAGAGGATAGGATAGGATTGAGGAGAGGATAGGATAGAGGATAGGATAGGATAGAGGATAGGATAGAGGATAGGATAGGATTGAGGAGAGGATAGGATAGAGGATAGGATAGGATAGAGGATAGGATAGGATAGACGATAGGATAGGATAGAGGATAGGATATGATAGATGATAGAATAGGATAGAGGATAGGATAGGATAGGATTGAGGATAGGATAGGATTGAGGATAGGATAGGATAGAGGATAGGATAGGATAGAGGATACTATAGGATAGAGGATACGATAGGATTGAGGATAGGATAGGATAGGATTGAGGATAGGATAGGGGATTGGATAGGATGGAGGATAGGATAGGATGGAGGATAGGATAGGATAGGATTGAGGATAGGATAGGATAGAGGACAGGATAGGATAGAGGATAGGATAGAGGATTGGATAGGATAGAGGATAGGATACGATAGAGGATAGGATAGGATAGAGGATAGCATTGGATTGATGATAGGATAGGATAGAGGATAGAATAGGACAGACTATAGGAAAGGATAGTGGATATGATAAGATAGAGGATAGGATAGAATAGAGGACAGGATAGGATAGAGGATAAGATAGGATAGAGGATAGGATAGGGGATTGATAGGATAGAGATTAGGATGGGATAGAGGATATTATAGGATAGAGGATAGGGTAGGATAGAGAATAGGATAGGATAGAGGATAGGATAGGATAGGGGATGGGATAGGGGATTGATAGGATAGAGATTAGGATGGGATAGAGGATAGGATAGGATAGAGGATAGGATAGGATAGACGATAGGATAGGATAGAGGATAGGATAGGATAGTGGATAGGATAGGATAGAGCATACGATAGAGGATAGGATAGGATAGGATAGAGAATAGGATAGGATACATGGTATTATAGGGTTGAGGATAGGATAGGGTAGAGGATAGGATAGGGGATTGGATAGGATATAGCATACGATAGTGGATAGAATAGGATAGAGGATAGGATAGGATAGAGAATAGGATAGGATAGATGATAGGATAGGATAGAGGATAGGATAGGATAGAGGATAGGATAGAGGATTGGATACGATAGAGGATAGGATACGATAGAGGATAGGATAGGATAGAGGATAGCATTGGATTGATGATAGGATAGGATAGAGGATAGAATAGGATAGAGTATAGGATAGGATAGCGGATATGATAAGATAGAGGATAGAATAGGATAGAGTATAGGATAGGATAGTGGATATGATAAGACAGAGGATAGGATAGAATAGAGGACAGGATAGGATAGAGGATAAGATAGGATAGAGGATAGGATAGGATAGAGGATAGGATAGGATAGAGGATAGGATACGATAGAGGATAGGATATGATAGAGGATAGGATAGGATATGAGATTGAATAGGATTGGGGATAGGATAGGATAGAGGATAGGATAGGATTGAGGAGAGGAGAGGATAGAGGATAGGATAGAGGAAAGGATAGAGGATAGGATAGGATAGGATAGAGGATAGTATAGGATAGAGGACAGGATTGGATTGAGGATAGGACAGAATAGTGGATAGAATAGGATAGAGGATAGGATAGGATAGTGGATAGGATAAGATAGAGGATAGGATAGAATAGAGTACAGGATAGGATAGAGGATAAGATAGGATAGAGGATAGGATAGGATTGAGGATAGGATAGGATTGAGGAGAGGAGAGGATAGAGGATAGGATAGGATAGAGGATAGGATAGAGGATAGGATAGAGGATAGGATAGGATAGGATAGAGGATATTATAGGATAGAGGATAGGATTGGATTGAGGATAGGATAGGATAGAGGATAGAATAGGATAGAGGATAGGATAGGATTGAGGAGAGGATAGGATAGAGGATAGGATAGGATAGGATAGAGGATATTATAGGATAGAGGATAGGATTGAATTGAGGATAGGATTGGATAGAGGATAGGATAGGATAGAGAATTGGATAGGATAGAGGATAGGATAGGATAGAGGATAGGATAGGATAGACGATAGGATAGGATAGAGGATAGGATATGATAGATGATAGGATAGGATAGAGGATAGGATAGGATAGGATTGAGGATAGGATAGGATTGAGGATAAGATAGGATAGAGGATAGGATAGGATAGAGGATACTATAGGATAGAGGATACGATAGGATTGAGGATAGGATAGGAATGAGGATAGGATAGGATTGAGGATAGGATAGGGGATTGGATAGGATGGAGGATAGGATTGGATTGAGGATAGGATAGGATAGTGGATAGGATAAGATAGAGGATAGGATAGAATAGAGTACACGATAGGATAGAGGATAAGATAGGATAGAGGATAGGATAGGATAGAGGATAGGATTGGATTGAGGATAGGATAGGATAGAGGATAGAATAGGATAGAGGATAGGATAGGATTGAGGAGAGGATAGGATAGAGGATAGGATAGGATAGGATAGAGGATATTATAGGATAGAGGATAGGATTGAATTGAGGATAGGATTGGATTGAGGATAGGATAGGATAGAGAATTGGATAGGATAGAGGATAGGATAGGATAGAGGATAGGATAGGGGATTTATAGGATAGAGATTAGGATGGGATAGAATATATTATAGGATAGAGGATTGGATAGGATAGATTATAGGATACGATAGAGGATAGGATAGGATAGAGTATAGGGTTGGATTGAGGATAGGATAGGATAGAGGATAGAATAGGATATAGGATAGGATAGGATTGAGGAGAGGATAGAATAGAGGATAGGATAGGATAGAGGATAGGATAGAGGATAGGATAGAGGATAGGATAGAGGATAGGATAGAGGATAGGATAGGATAGAGGATAGGATAGGATAGGAATGAGGATAGGATAGGATTGAGGATAGGATAGGATAGAGGATAGGATAGGGGATTGATAGGATAGAGATTAGGATGGGATTGAGGATATTATAGGATAGAGCATAGGGTAGGATAGAGAATAGGATAGGATAGAGCATAGGATAGGATAGGATAGAGAATAGGATAGGATAGAGGATAGGATAGGGGATTGATAGGATAGAGATTAGGATGGGATAGAGGATATTATAGGTTAGAGGATAGGGTAGGATAGAGAATAGGATAGGATAGAGGATAGGATAGGATAGAGGATAGGATAGGGGATTGATAGGATAGAGATTAGGATGGGATAGAGGATATTATAGGATAGAGCATAGGGTAGGATAGAGAATAGGATAGGATAGAGCATAGGATAGGATAGGATAGAGAATAGGATAGGATAGAAGATAGGATAGGATAGGATAGAGGATAGGATAGGATAGAGGATAGGTTAGGATTGAGGATAGGATAGGATTAAGGATAGGATTGGATAGAGGATAGGATAGGATAGAGAATTGGATAGGATAGAGGATAGGATAGGATAGAGGATAGGATAGGGGATTGATAGGATAGATATTAGGATGGGATAGAATATATTATAGGATAGAGGATAGGATAGGATAGAGGATAGTATAGGATAGACGATAGGATAGGATAGAGGATAGCATATGATAGATGATAGGATAGGATAGAGGATATGATAGGATAGGATTGAGGATAGGATAGGATTGAGGATAGGATAGGATAGAGGATAGGATAGGATAGAGGATACAATAGGATAGAGGATACGATAGGATTGAGGATAGGATAGGAATGAGGATAGGATAGGATTGAGGATAGGATAGGGGATTGGATAGGATGGAGGATAGGATAGGATGGAGGATAGGATAGGATAGGATTGAGGATAGGATAGAATAGAGAATAGGATAGGATAGAGGATAGGATAGAGGATTGGATAGGATAGAGGATAGGATACGATAGAAGATAGGATACGATAGAGGATAGGATATGATAGAGGATAGGATAGGATATGAGATTGAATAGGATAGAGTATAGGATAGGATAGAGGATAAGATAGGATAGAGGATAGGATAGGATAGAGGATAAGATAGGATAGAGGATAGGATAGGATAGAGGATAGGATAGGATAGAGGATAGGATAGGGTAGAGAAGGATAGGATAAGGGATTGGATGAGATGGAGGATCGGACAGGATGGAGGATAGGATAGGATAGGATTGAGTATAGGATAGGATAGAGGATAGGATAGGATAGAGGATAGGATAGGATTGAGGATAGGATAGGATAGAGGATAGGATAGGATAGAGGATACAATAGTATAGGAATGAGGAGAGGATAGGATTCAGGATAGGATAGGGGATTGGATAGGATGGAGGATAGGATAGGATGGAGGATAGGATAGGATAGGATAGAGGATAGGATAGGATAGAGGATAGGATAGGATAGAGGATAGGATACAGGATTGGATAGAATAGAGGATAGGATACGATAGAAGATAGGATACGATAGAGGATAGGATATGATAGAGGATAGGATAGGATATGAGATTGAATAGGATAGAGGATAGGATAGGATAGAGGATAGGATAGGATTGAGGAGAGGATAGGATAGAGGATAGGATAGGATTGAGGAGAGGATAGGATAGAGGATAGGATAGGATAGAGGATAGGATAGGGTAGAGAAGGATATAATAGGGGATTGGATAGGATGGAGGATCGGACAGGATGGAGGATAGGATAGGATAGGATTGAGTATAGGATAGGATAGAGGATAGGATAGAGGATTGGATAGGATAGAGGATAGGATACGATAGAGGATAGGATAGGATTGGATAGTGAATAGGATATAGGATTGGATTGGATAGAGGATAGAATAGGATAGAGCATAAGATAGGATAGAGGATAGGATATGATAGAGGATAGGATAGGATAGAGGATAGGATTGGATAGAGGATAGGATAGGGGATTGGATAGAATAGAGGATAGGATAGGATACAGGATAGGATAGGATAGAGGATATGATAGGATAGAGGATAGGATAGGATAGAGGATAGGATAGGATAGAGAATAGGATAGGATAGAGGATAGGATAGGATAGAGGATCGGATAGGATAGGATAGATGATATTATAGTAAAGAGGATAGGATATGATAGAGGATAGGATAGGGGACTGGATAGGATAGAGGATAGGATAGGATAGAGGATAGGATAGGATAGAGGATAGGATAGGATAGAGGATAGGATAGGATAGAGGATAGGATATGATAGAGGATAGGATAGGATAGAGAATTGGATAGGATAGAGGATAGGATAGGATAGAGGATAGGATAGGGGATTGATAGGATAGAGATTAGGATGGGATAGAATATATTATAGGATAGAGGATAGGATAGGATAGAGGATAGGATAGGATAGACGATAGGATAGGATAGAGAATAGGATATGATAGATGATAGGATATGATAGAGGATAGGATAGGATAGAGAATTGGATAGGATAGAGGATAGGATAGGATAGGATAGAGGATATTATAGGATAGAGGATAGGATTGGATTGAGGATAGGATAGAATAGAGGATAGAATAGGATAGAGGATAGGATAGGATAGTGGATAGGATAAGATAGAGGATAGGATAGAATAGAGTACAGGATAGGATAGAGGATAAGATAGGATAGAGGATAGGATAGGATTGAGGATAGGATAGGATAGAGGATAGGATAGGATAGAGGATACAATAGTATAGGAATGAGGAGAGGATAGGATTCAGGATAGGATAGGATAGAGGATAGGATAGATTTGAGGATATGATCGAATTGGGGATAGGATAGCATAGAGGATATGATAGGATTGAGGATAGGATAGGATAGAGGATAGGATAGGATAGAGAAGAGGATAGGATAGAGGATAGGATAGGATTGAGGATAGGATAGGATTGAGGATAGGATAGGATAGAGGATAAGATAGGATAGAGGATAGGATAGGATAGAGTATAGGATTGGATAGAGGATAGGATAGAGGATTGGATAGGATTGAGGATAGGATACGATAGAGGATCGGATAGGATAGAGTATAGGATTGGATTGAGGATAGGATAGGATAGAGGATAGAATAGGATGGAGAATTGGTTAGGATTGAGAAGAGGATAGGATAGAGGATAGGATAGGATAGAGGATAGGATAGGATAGAGGATACGATAGGAGAGAGGATAGGATAAGTTTCAGGATAGGATAGCATAGATGATAGGATGGTATAGAGTATAGGATAGGATTGCATAAATGATAGGATAGAATAGAGGATAGGATAGATTTGAGGATATGATCGAATTGGGGATAGGATAGCATAGAGGATAGGATAGGATAGAGGATAGGATAGGATAGAGGATACAATAGGATAGAGGATACGATAGGATTGAGGATAGGATAGGAATGAGGATAGGATAGGATTGAGGATAGGATAGGGGATTGGATAGGATGGAGGATAGGATAGGATGGAGGATAGGATAGGATAGGATTGAGGATAGGATAGGATAGAGAATAGGATAGGATAGAGGATAGGATAGAGGATTGGATAGGATAGAGGATAGGATACGATAGAAGATAGGATACGATAGAGGATAGGATATGATAGAGGATAGGATAGGATATGAGATTGAATAGGATAGAGTATAGGATAGGATAGAGGATAAGATAGGATAGAGGATAGGATAGGATAGAGGATAGGATAGGATAGAGGTTAGGATATGATAGAGTATAGGATAGGATTGAGGATAGGATAGGATAGAGGATAGGATAGGATATAGAATAGGATAGGATAGAGGGTAGGATAGGATAGAGGATAGGATAGGCTAGAGGATACGATATAGGAGTGGATAGGATAGAGGATAGGATACGATAGAGGATAGGATAGGATAGAGAATAGGATATAGGATTGGATAGGATAGAGGATAGAATAGGATAGAGGATAGGATAGGATAGAGGATAGGATAGGATATAGGATAGGATAGGATAGAGGGTAGGATAGGATAGAGGATAGGATAGGATAGGATAGAGAATAGGATATAGGATTGGATAGGATAGAGGATAGAATAGGATACAGGATAGGATAGGATAGAGGATAGGATAGGATAGGGGATTGGATAGAATAAAGGATAGGATAGGATACAGGATAGGATAGGATAGAGGATATGATAGGATAGAGGATAGGATAGGATAGAGTATAGGATGGGACAGAGGATAGGATAGGATAGAGGATAGGATAGGATAGGATAGAGGATAGGATAGGATAGAGGATAGGATAGTTGATATTATAGTAAAGAGGATAGGATATGATGGAGGATAGGATAGGGGACTGGATAGGATAGAGGATAGGATAGGATAGAGGATAGGATAGGATAGAGGATAGGATAGGATAGGATAGAGGATAGGATACGATAGAGGATAGGATAGGATAGAGGATAGGATAGGATAGAGGATAGGATAGGGGATTGGATAGAATAGAGGATAGGGTAGGATACAGGATAGGATAGGATAGAGGATATGATAGGATAGAGGGTAGGATAGGATAGAGGATAGGATAGGAGTGGATAGTGAATAGGATATAGGATTGGATTGGATAGAGGATAGAATAGGATAGAGGATAAGATAGGATAGAGGATAGGATATGATAGAGGATAGGATAGGATAGAGGATAGGATAGGATAGAGGATAGGATAGGGGATTGGATAGAATAGAGGATAGGATAGGATACAGGATAGGATAGGATAGAGGATATGATAGGATAGAGGATAGGATAGGATAGAGGATACGATATTATGGAGGATAGGATAGGATAGACGATAGGATAGGATAGAGGATAGGATATGATAGATGATAGGATAGGATAGAGGATAGGATAGGATAGGATTGAGGATAGGATAGGATTGAGGAGAGGATAGGATAGAGGATAGGATAGGATAGAGGATAAGATAGGATAGAGGATAGGATAGGATAGAGGATAGGATAGGATAGAGGATAGGATAGGGGATTGGATAAGATGGAGGATCGGACAGGATGGAGGATAGGATAGGATAGGATTGAGTATAGGATAGGATAGAGGATAGGATAGGATAGAGGATAGGATAGGATTGAGGATAGGATAGGATAGAGGATAGGATAGGATAGAGGATACAATAGTATAGGAATGAGGAGAGGATAGGATTCAGGATAGGATAGGATAGAGGATAGGATAGATTTGAGGATATGATCGAATTGGGGATAGGATAGCATAGAGGATAGGATAGGATTGAGGATAGGATAGGATAGAGGATAGGATAGGATAGAGAAGAGGATAGGATAGAGGATAGGATAGGATTGAGGATAGGATAGGATTGAGGATAGGATAGGATAGAGGATAAGATAGGATAGAGGATAGGATAGGATAGAGTATAGGATTGGATAGAGGATAGGATAGAGGATTGGATAGGATTGAGGATAGGATACGATAGAGGATCGGATAGGATAGAGTATAGGATTGGATTGAGGATAGGATAGGATAGAGGATAGAATAGGATGGAGAATTGGTTAGGATTGAGAAGAGGATAGGATAGAGGATAGGATAGGATAGAGGATAGGATAGGATAGAGGATACGATAGGAGAGAGGATAGGATAAGTTTCAGGATAGGATAGCATAGATGATAGGATGGTATAGAGTATAGGATAGGATTGCATAAATGATAGGATAGGATAGAGGATAGGATAGATTTGAGGATATGATCGAATTGGGGATAGGATAGCATAGAGGATAGGATAGGATAGAGGATAGGATAGGATAGAGGATACAATAGGATAGAGGATACGATAGGATTGAGGATAGGATAGGAATGAGGATAGGATAGGATTGAGGATAGGATAGGGGATTGGATAGGATGGAGGATAGGATAGGATGGAGGATAGGATAGGATAGGATTGAGGATAGGATAGGATAGAGAATAGGATAGGATAGAGGATAGGATAGAGGATTGGATAGGATAGAGGATAGGATACGATAGAAGATAGGATACGATAGAGGATAGGATATGATAGAGGATAGGATAGGATATGAGATTGAATAGGATAGAGTATAGGATAGGATAGAGGATAAGATAGGATAGAGGATAGGATAGGATAGAGGATAAGATAGGATAGAGGATAGGATAGGATAGATGATAGGATAGGATAGAGGATAGGATAGGGTAGAGAAGGATAGGATAAGGGATTGGATAAGATGGAGGATCGGACAGGATGGAGGATAGGATAGGATAGGATTGAGTATAGGATAGGATAGAGGATGGGATAGGATAGAGGATAGGATAGGATTGAGGATAGGATAGGATAGAGGATAGGATAGGATAGAGGAGAGGATAGGATAGAGGATAGGATAGGATAGACGATAGGATAGGATAGAGAATAGGATATGATAGATGATAGGATATGATAGAGGATAGGATAGGATAGAGAATTGGATAGGATAGAGGATAGGATAGGATAGGATAGAGGATATTATAGGATAGAGGATAGGATTGGATTGAGGATAGGATAGAATAGAGGATAGAATAGGATAGAGGATAGGATAGGATAGTGGATAGGATAAGATAGAGGATAGGATAGAATAGAGTACAGGATAGGATAGAGGATAAGATAGGATAGAGGATAGGATAGGATTGAGGATAGGATAGGATAGAGGATAGGATAGGATAGAGGATACAATAGTATAGGAATGAGGAGAGGATAGGATTCAGGATAGGATAGGATAGAGGATAGGATAGATTTGAGGATATGATCGAATTGGGGATAGGATAGCATAGAGGATAGGATAGGATTGAGGATAGGATAGGATAGAGGATAGGATAGGATAGAGAAGAGGATAGGATAGAGGATAGGATAGGATTGAGGATAGGATAGGATTGAGGATAGGATAGGATAGAGGATAAGATAGGATAGAGGATAGGATAGGATAGAGTATAGGATTGGATAGAGGATAGGATAGAGGATTGGATAGGATTGAGGATAGGATACGATAGAGGATCGGATAGGATAGAGTATAGGATTGGATTGAGGATAGGATAGGATAGAGGATAGAATAGGATGGAGAATTGGTTAGGATTGAGAAGAGGATAGGATAGAGGATAGGATAGGATAGAGGATAGGATAGGATAGAGGATACGATAGGAGAGAGGATAGGATAAGTTTCAGGATAGGATAGCATAGATGATAGGATGGTATAGAGTATAGGATAGGATTGCATAAATGATAGGATAGAATAGAGGATAGGATAGATTTGAGGATATGATCGAATTGGGGATAGGATAGCATAGAGGATAGGATAGGATAGAGGATAGGATAGGATAGAGGATACAATAGGATAGAGGATACGATAGGATTGAGGATAGGATAGGAATGAGGATAGGATAGGATTGAGGATAGGATAGGGGATTGGATATGATGGAGGATAGGATAGGATGGAGGATAGGATAGGATAGGATTGAGGATAGGATAGGATAGAGAATAGGATAGGATAGAGGATAGGATAGAGGATTGGATAGGATAGAGGATAGGATACGATAGAAGATAGGATACGATAGAGGATAGGATATGATAGAGGATAGGATAGGATATGAGATTGAATAGGATAGAGTATAGGATAGGATAGAGGATAAGATAGGATAGAGGATAGGATAGGATAGAGGATAAGATAGGATAGAGGATAGGATAGGATAGAGGATAGGATAGGATAGAGGTTAGGATATGATAGAGTATAGGATAGGATTGAGGATAGGATAGGATAGAGGATAGGATAGGATATAGAATAGGATAGGATAGAGGGTAGGATAGGATAGAGGATAGGATAGGCTAGAGGATACGATATAGGAGTGGATAGGATAGAGGATAGGATACGATAGAGGATAGGATAGGATAGAGAATAGGATATAGGATTGGATAGGATAGAGGATAGAATAGGATAGAGGATAGGATAGGATAGAGGATAGGATAGGATATAGGATAGGATAGGATAGAGGGTAGGATAGGATAGAGGATAGGATAGGATAGGATAGAGAATAGGATATAGGATTGGATAGGATAGAGGATAGAATAGGATACAGGATAGGATAGGATAGAGGATAGGATAGGATAGGGGATTGGATAGAATAAAGGATAGGATAGGATACAGGATAGGATAGGATAGAGGATATGATAGGATAGAGGATAGGATAGGATAGAGTATAGGATGGGACAGAGGATAGGATAGGATAGAGGATAGGATAGGATAGGATAGAGGATAGGATAGGATAGAGGATAGGATAGTTGATATTATAGTAAAGAGGATAGGATATGATGGAGGATAGGATAGGGGACTGGATAGGATAGAGGATAGGATAGGATAGAGGATAGGATAGGATAGAGGATAGGATAGGATAGGATAGAGGATAGGATACGATAGAGGATAGGATAGGATAGAGGATAGGATAGGATAGAGGATAGGATAGGGGATTGGATAGAATAGAGGATAGGGTAGGATACAGGATAGGATAGGATAGAGGATATGATAGGATAGAGGGTAGGATAGGATAGAGGATAGGATAGGAGTGGATAGTGAATAGGATATAGGATTGGATTGGATAGAGGATAGAATAGGATAGAGGATAAGATAGGATAGAGGATAGGATATGATAGAGGATAGGATAGGATAGAGGATAGGATAGGATAGAGGATAGGATAGGGGATTGGATAGAATAGAGGATAGGATAGGATACAGGATAGGATAGGATAGAGGATATGATAGGATAGAGGATAGGATAGGATAGAGGATACGATATTATGGAGGATAGGATAGGATAGACGATAGGATAGGATAGAGGATAGGATATGATAGATGATAGGATAGGATAGAGGATAGGATAGGATAGGATTGAGGATAGGATAGGATTGAGGAGAGGATAGGATAGAGGATAGGATAGGATAGAGGATAAGATAGGATAGAGGATAGGATAGGATAGAGGATAGGATAGGATAGAGGATAGGATAGGGGATTGGATAAGATGGAGGATCGGACAGGATGGAGGATAGGATAGGATAGGATTGAGTATAGGATAGGATAGAGGATAGGATAGGATAGAGGATAGGATAGGATTGAGGATAGGATAGGATAGAGGATAGGATAGGATAGAGGATACAATAGTATAGGAATGAGGAGAGGATAGGATTCAGGATAGGATAGGATAGAGGATAGGATAGATTTGAGGATATGATCGAATTGGGGATAGGATAGCATAGAGGATAGGATAGGATTGAGGATAGGATAGGATAGAGGATAGGATAGGATAGAGAAGAGGATAGGATAGAGGATAGGATAGGATTGAGGATAGGATAGGATTGAGGATAGGATAGGATAGAGGATAAGATAGGATAGAGGATAGGATAGGATAGAGTATAGGATTGGATAGAGGATAGGATAGAGGATTGGATAGGATTGAGGATAGGATACGATAGAGGATCGGATAGGATAGAGTATAGGATTGGATTGAGGATAGGATAGGATAGAGGATAGAATAGGATGGAGAATTGGTTAGGATTGAGAAGAGGATAGGATAGAGGATAGGATAGGATAGAGGATAGGATAGGATAGAGGATACGATAGGAGAGAGGATAGGATAAGTTTCAGGATAGGATAGCATAGATGATAGGATGGTATAGAGTATAGGATAGGATTGCATAAATGATAGGATAGAATAGAGGATAGGATAGATTTGAGGATATGATCGAATTGGGGATAGGATAGCATAGAGGATAGGATAGGATAGAGGATAGGATAGGATAGAGGATACAATAGGATAGAGGATACGATAGGATTGAGGATAGGATAGGAATGAGGATAGGATAGGATTGAGGATAGGATAGGGGATTGGATAGGATGGAGGATAGGATAGGATGGAGGATAGGATAGGATAGGATTGAGGATAGGATAGGATAGAGAATAGGATAGGATAGAGGATAGGATAGAGGATTGGATAGGATAGAGGATAGGATACGATAGAAGATAGGATACGATAGAGGATAGGATATGATAGAGGATAGGATAGGATATGAGATTGAATAGGATAGAGTATAGGATAGGATAGAGGATAAGATAGGATAGAGGATAGGATAGGATAGAGGATAAGATAGGATAGAGGATAGGATAGGATAGAGGATAGGATAGGATAGAGGTTAGGATATGATAGAGTATAGGATAGGATTGAGGATAGGATAGGATAGAGGATAGGATAGGATATAGAATAGGATAGGATAGAGGGTAGGATAGGATAGAGGATAGGATAGGCTAGAGGATACGATATAGGAGTGGATAGGATAGAGGATAGGATACGATAGAGGATAGGATAGGATAGAGAATAGGATATAGGATTGGATAGGATAGAGGATAGAATAGGATAGAGGATAGGATAGGATAGAGGATAGGATAGGATATAGGATAGGATAGGATAGAGGGTAGGATAGGATAGAGGATAGGATAGGATAGGATAGAGAATAGGATATAGGATTGGATAGGATAGAGGATAGAATAGGATACAGGATAGGATAGGATAGAGGATAGGATAGGATAGGGGATTGGATAGAATAAAGGATAGGATAGGATACAGGATAGGATAGGATAGAGGATATGATAGGATAGAGGATAGGATAGGATAGAGTATAGGATGGGACAGAGGATAGGATAGGATAGAGGATAGGATAGGATAGGATAGAGGATAGGATAGGATAGAGGATAGGATAGTTGATATTATAGTAAAGAGGATAGGATATGATGGAGGATAGGATAGGGGACTGGATAGGATAGAGGATAGGATAGGATAGAGGATAGGATAGGATAGAGGATAGGATAGGATAGGATAGAGGATAGGATACGATAGAGGATAGGATAGGATAGAGGATAGGATAGGATAGAGGATAGGATAGGGGATTGGATAGAATAGAGGATAGGGTAGGATACAGGATAGGATAGGATAGAGGATATGATAGGATAGAGGGTAGGATAGGATAGAGGATAGGATAGGAGTGGATAGTGAATAGGATATAGGATTGGATTGGATAGAGGATAGAATAGGATAGAGGATAAGATAGGATAGAGGATAGGATATGATAGAGGATAGGATAGGATAGAGGATAGGATAGGATAGAGGATAGGATAGGGGATTGGATAGAATAGAGGATAGGATAGGATACAGGATAGGATAGGATAGAGGATATGATAGGATAGAGGATAGGATAGGATAGAGGATACGATATTATGGAGGATAGGATAGGATAGACGATAGGATAGGATAGAGGATAGGATATGATAGATGATAGGATAGGATAGAGGATAGGATAGGATAGGATTGAGGATAGGATAGGATTGAGGAGAGGATAGGATAGAGGATAGGATAGGATAGAGGATAAGATAGGATAGAGGATAGGATAGGATAGAGGATAGGATAGGATAGAGGATAGGATAGGGGATTGGATAAGATGGAGGATCGGACAGGATGGAGGATAGGATAGGATAGGATTGAGTATAGGATAGGATAGAGGATAGGATAGGATAGAGGATAGGATAGGATTGAGGATAGGATAGGATAGAGGATAGGATAGGATAGAGGATACAATAGTATAGGAATGAGGAGAGGATAGGATTCAGGATAGGATAGGATAGAGGATAGGATAGATTTGAGGATATGATCGAATTGGGGATAGGATAGCATAGAGGATAGGATAGGATTGAGGATAGGATAGGATAGAGGATAGGATAGGATAGAGAAGAGGATAGGATAGAGGATAGGATAGGATTGAGGATAGGATAGGATTGAGGATAGGATAGGATAGAGGATAAGATAGGATAGAGGATAGGATAGGATAGAGTATAGGATTGGATAGAGGATAGGATAGAGGATTGGATAGGATTGAGGATAGGATACGATAGAGGATCGGATAGGATAGAGTATAGGATTGGATTGAGGATAGGATAGGATAGAGGATAGAATAGGATGGAGAATTGGTTAGGATTGAGAAGAGGATAGGATAGAGGATAGGATAGGATAGAGGATAGGATAGGATAGAGGATACGATAGGAGAGAGGATAGGATAAGTTTCAGGATAGGATAGCATAGATGATAGGATGGTATAGAGTATAGGATAGGATTGCATAAATGATAGGATAGGATAGAGGATAGGATAGATTTGAGGATATGATCGAATTGGGGATAGGATAGCATAGAGGATAGGATAGGATAGAGGATAGGATAGGATAGAGGATACAATAGGATAGAGGATACGATAGGATTGAGGATAGGATAGGAATGAGGATAGGATAGGATTGAGGATAGGATAGGGGATTGGATAGGATGGAGGATAGGATAGGATGGAGGATAGGATAGGATAGGATTGAGGATAGGATAGGATAGAGAATAGGATAGGATAGAGGATAGGATAGAGGATTGGATAGGATAGAGGATAGGATACGATAGAAGATAGGATACGATAGAGGATAGGATATGATAGAGGATAGGATAGGATATGAGATTGAATAGGATAGAGTATAGGATAGGATAGAGGATAAGATAGGATAGAGGATAGGATAGGATAGAGGATAAGATAGGATAGAGGATAGGATAGGATAGATGATAGGATAGGATAGAGGATAGGATAGGGTAGAGAAGGATAGGATAAGGGATTGGATAAGATGGAGGATCGGACAGGATGGAGGATAGGATAGGATAGGATTGAGTATAGGATAGGATAGAGGATAGGATAGGATAGAGGATAGGATAGAGGATTGGATAGGATAGAGGATAGGATACGATAGAAGATAGGATACGATAGAGGATAGGATATGATAGAGGATAGGATAGGATTGAGGATAGGATAGGATAGAGGATAGGATAGGATATAGAATAGGATAGGATAGAGGGTAGGATAGGATAGAGGATAGGATAGGCTAGAGGATACGATATAGGAGTGGATAGGATAGAGGATAGGATACGATAGAGGATAGGATAGGATAGAGAATAGGATATAGGATTGTATAGGATAGAGGATAGAATAGGATAGAGGATAGGATAGGATAGAGGATATGATAGGATATAGGATAGGATAGGATAGAGGGTAGGATAGGATAGAGGATAGGATAGGATAGGATAGAGAATAGGATATAGGATTGGATAGGATAGAGGATAGAATAGGATACAGGATAGGATAGGATAGAGGATAGGATAGGATAGGGGATTGGATAGAATAGAGGATAGGATAGGATACAGGATAGGATAGGATAGAGGATATGATATGATAGAGGATAGGATAGGATAGAGGATAGGATAGGATAGAGGATAGGATAGGGGATTGGATAGAATAGAGGATAGGATAGGATACAGGATAGGATAGGATAGAGGATATGATAGGATAGAGGATAGGATAGGATTGAGGATAGGATAGGATAGAGGATAGGATAGGATATAGAATAGGATAGGATAGAGGGTAGGATATAATAGAGGATAGGATAGGCTAGAGGATACGATATAGGAGTGGATAGGATAGAGGATAGGATACGATAGAGGATAGGATAGGATATAGGATAGGGTAGCGGAAAGGATAGGATAGAGTATAGAATAGGATAGAGGATAAGATAGGATAGAGGTTAGGATATGATAGAGTATAGGATAGGATGGAGGAGAGGATAGGGGATTGGATAGGATAGAGGATAGGATATGATATAGGATAGGATAGGATAGAGGGTAGGATAGGATAGAGGATAGGATAGGAGTGGATAGTGAATAGGATATAGGATTGGATTGGATAGAGGATAGAATAGGATAGAGGATAAGATATGATAGAGGATAGGATATGATAGAGGATAGGATAGGATAGAGGATAGGATAGGATAGAGGATAGGATAGGGGATTGGATAGAATAGAGGATAGGATAGGATACAGGATAGGATAGGATAGAGGATATGATAGGATAGAGGATAGGATAGGATAGAGGATACGATATTATGGAGGATAGGATAGGATAGGCGATAGGATAGGATAGAGGATAGGATATGATAGATGATAGGATAGGATAGAGGATAGGATAGGATAGGATTGAGGATAGGATGGGATAGAGGATAGGATAGGATAGAGGATACAATAGGATAGAGGATACGATAGGATTGAGGATAGGATAGGAATGAGGATAGGATAGGATTGAGGATAGGATAGGGGATTGGATAGGATGGAGGATAGGATAGGATAGGATTGAGGATAGGATAGGATAGAGAATAGGATAGGATAGAGGATAGGATAGAGGATTGGATAGGATAGAGGATAGGATACGATAGAAGATAGGATACGATAGAGGATAGGATATGATAGAGGATAGGATAGGATATGAGATTGAATAGGATAGAGGATAGGATAGGATAGAGGATAGGATAGGATTGAGGAGAGGATAGGATAGAGGATAGGATAGAGGATAGGATAGAGGATAGGATAGGATTGAGGAGAGGATAGGATAGAGGATAGGATAGGATAGAGGATAAGATAGGATAGAGGATAGGATAGGATAGAGGATAGGATAGGATAGAGGATAGGATAGGGTAGAGAAGGATAGGATAGGGGATTGGATAAGATGGAGGATCGGACAGGATGGAGGATAGGATAGGATAGGATTGAGTATAGGATAGGATAGAGGATAGGATAGGATAGAGGATAGGATAGGATTGAGGATAGGATAGGATAGAGGATAGGATAGGATAGAGGATAGGATAGGGTAGGGAAGGATAGGATAGGGGATTGGATAAGATGGAGGATCGGACAGGATGGAGGATAGGATAGGATAGGATTGAGTATAGGATAGGATAGAGGATAGGATAGGATAGAGGATAGGATAGGATAGAGGATAGAATAGGATAGAGGATAGGATAGGATAGAGGATATTATAGGATAAAGGATAAGATAGTGTAGTATATAGGATACGATAGAGGATATTATATGATAGAGGATAGGATAGGATAGAGTATTTTATAGGATTGGGGATAGGATTGGATAGAGGATAGGATAGGATAGGATTGAGGATAGGATAGGATAGAGGATACGATAGAATTGAGGCTAGGATAGGATAGAGGATACGATAGGATAAAGGGTAGGATAGGATAGAGGGTAGGATAGGATAGAGGATACGATAGAGGATTGGATAGGATAGAGGATAGGATACGATAGTGGATACGATAGGATAGGATAGAGAATAGGATAGGATAGATGATATTACAGGATAGGGGATAGGATAGGATAGAGGATACGATATTATGGAGGATAGGATATGATAGACGATAGGATAGGATAGAGGAAAGAATTGCGGATTGGATAGCATAGAGGATAGGATAGGATAGAGGATAGGATAGAATACGGGATACGATAGCGTTGAGGATAGGATAGGGTTCAGGATAGGATAGGATTGAGGATAGGATAGGATTTAGGATAGGATAGGATAGAGGATACGATAGGATAGAGGGTAGGATAGGATAGAGGGTAGGATAGGATAGAGGATACGATAGAGGATTGGATAGGATAGAGGATAGGATAGGATAGTGGATAGGATAAGATAGAGGATATGATAGAATAGAGTACAGGATAGGATAGAGGATAAGATAGGGTAGAGGATAGGATAGGATAGTGGATAGGATAGGATAGAGGATAGGATACAGGATTGGATAGGATAGAGGATAGGATAGGATAGAGAAAATTATAATATAGAAGATAGGATAAGATAGAGGATAGGATAGAGGATTGGATAGGATAGAGGATAGGATACGATAGAGGATAGGATAGGATTGGATAGTGAATAGGATATAGGATTGGATTGGATAGAGGATAGAATAGGATAGAGGATAAGATAGGATAGAGGATAGGATATGATAGAGGATAGGATAGGATAGAGGATAGGATAGGATAGAGGATAGGATAGGGGATTGGATAGAATAGAGGATAGGATAGGATACAGGATAGGATAGGATAGAGGATATGATAGGATAGAGGATAGGATAGGATAGAGGATAGGATAGGATAGAGAATAGGATAGGATAGAGGATAGGATAGGATAGAGGATCGGATAGGATAGGATAGATGATATTATAGTAAAGAGGATAGGATATGATAGAGGATAGGATAGGGGACTGGATAGGATAGAGGATAGGATAGGATAGAGGATAGGATAGGATAGAGGATAGGATAGGATAGAGGATAGGATAGGATAGAGGATAGGATAGGATAGAGGATAGGATATGATAGAGGATAGGATAGGATAGAGAATTGGATAGGATAGAGGATAGGATAGGATAGAGGATAGGATAGGGGATTGATAGGATAGAGATTAGGATGGGATAGAATATATTATAGGATAGAGGATAGGATAGGATAGAGGATAGGATAGGATAGACGATAGGATAGGATAGAGAATAGGATATGATAGATGATAGGATATGATAGAGGATAGGATAGGATAGAGAATTGGATAGGATAGAGGATAGGATAGGATAGGATAGAGGATATTATAGGATAGAGGATAGGATTGGATTGAGGATAGGATAGAATAGAGGATAGAATAGGATAGAGGATAGGATAGGATAGTGGATAGGATAAGATAGAGGATAGGATAGAATAGAGTACAGGATAGGATAGAGGATAAGATAGGATAGAGGATAGGATAGGATTGAGGATAGGATAGGATTGAGGAGAGGATAGGATAGAGGATAGGATAGGATAGAGGATAGGATAGAGAAAAGGATAGAGGATAGGATATGATAGACGATAGGATAGGATATGAGATTGAATAGGATAGAGGATAGGATAGCATAGAGGATAGGATAGGATTGAGGAGAGGATAGGATAGAGGATAGGATAGAGGATAGGATAGGATTGAGGAGAGGATAGGATAGAGAATAGGATAGGATAGAGGATAGGATAGGATAGAGGATAGGATAGGATAGAGAATAGGATAGGATAGAGGTTAGGTTAGGATTGAGGATAGGATAGGATTGAGGAAAGGATAGGATAGAGGATAGGATAGGATAGAGGATAGGATAGGATAGAGGATAGGATATGATAGAGGATAGGATAGGATAGAGAATTGGATAGGATAGAGGATAGGATAGGATTGAGGAGAGGATAGGATAGAGGATAGGATAGGATAGAGGATAGGATAGGATATAGGATAGGATATGATAGAGGATAGGATAGGATAGAGAATTGGATATAATAGAGGATAGGATAGGGTAGAGGATAGGATAGAGGATAGGATAGAGGATAGGATAGGATAGAGGATAGGATACGATAGAAGATAGGATACGATAGAGGATAGGATATGATAGAGGATAGGATAGGATATGAGATTGAATAGGATAGGGGATAGGATAGGATAGAGGATAGGATAGGATTGAGGAGAGGATAGGATAGAGGATAGGATAGAGGATAGGATAGGATTGAGGAGAGGATAGGATAGAGGATAGGATAGGATAGAGGATAGGATAGGATAGACGATAGGATAGGATAGAGGATAGGATATGATAGATGATAGGATAGGATAGAGGATAGGATAGGATAGGATTGAGGATAGGATAGGATTGAGGATAGGATAGGATAGAGGATAGGATAGGATAGAGGATACTATAGGATAGAGGACACGATGGGATTGAGGATAGGATAGGATAGGATTGAGGATAGGATAGGGGATTGGATAGGATGGAGGATAGGATAGGATGGAGGATAGGATAGGATAGGATTGAGGATAGGATAGGATAGAGGACAGGATAGGATAGAGGATAGGATAGAGGATTGGATAGGATAGAGGATAGGATACGATAGAAGATATGATACGATAGAGGATAGGATATGATAGAGGATAGGATAGGATATGAGATTGAATAGGATAGAGGATAGGATAGGATAGAGGATAGGATAGGATAGTGGATAGGATAGGATAGAGCATACGATGGAGGATAGGATAGGATAGGATAGAGAATAGGATAGGATACATGGTATTATAGGGTTGAGGATAGGATAGGGTAGAGGATAGGATAGGGGATTGGATAGGATAGAGCATACGATAGTGGATAGGATAGGATAGAGGATAGGATAGGATAGAGAATAGGATAGGATAGATGATAGGATAGGATAGAGGATAGGATAGGATAGAGGATAGGATAGAGGATTGGATACGATAGAGGATAGGATACGATAGAGGATAGGATAGGATAGAGGATAGCATTGGATTGAGGATAGGATAGGATAGAGGATAGAATAGGACAGAGTATAGGATAGGATAGTGGATATGATAAGATAGAGGATAGGATAGAATAGAGGACAGGATAGGATAGAGGATAAGATAGGATAGAGGATAGGATAGGGGATTGATAGGATAGAGATTAGGATGGGATAGAGGATATTATAGGATAGAGGATAGGGTAGGATAGAGAATAGGATAGGATAGAGGATAGGATAGGATAGAGGATAGGATAGGGGATTGATAGGATAGAGATTAGGATGGGATAGAGGATAGGATAGGATAGAGGATAGGATAGGATAGACGATAGGATAGGATAGAGGATAGGATAGGATAGTGGATAGGATAGGATAGAGCATACGATAGAGGATAGGATAGGATAGGATAGAGAATAGGATAGGATACATGGTATTATAGGGTTGAGGATAGGATAGGGTAGAGGATAGGATAGGGGATTGGATAGGATAGAGCATACGATAGTGGATAGAATAGGATAGAGGATAGGATAGGATAGAGAATAGGATAGGATAGATGATAGGATAGGATAGAGGATAGGATAGGATAGAGGATAGGATAGAGGATTGGATACGATAGAGGATAGGATACGATAGAGGATAGGATATGATAGAGGATAGGATAGGATATGAGATTGAATAGGATAGAGGATAGGATAGGATAGAGGATAGGATAGGATTGAGGAGAGGATAGGATAGAGGATAGGATAGAGGATAGGATAGAGGATAGGATAGGATTGAGGAGAGGATAGGATAGAGGATAGGATAGGATAGAGGATAAGATAGGATAGAGGATAGGATAGGATAGAGGATAGGATAGGATAGAGGATAGGATAGGGTAGAGAAGGATAGGATAGGGGATTGGATAAGATGGAGGATCGGACAGGATGGAGGATAGGATAGGATAGGATTGAGTATAGGATAGGATAGAGGATAGGATAGGATAGAGGATAGGATAGGATTGAGGATAGGATAGGATAGAGGATAGGATAGGATAGAGGATAGAATAGGATAGAGGATAGGATAGGATAGAGGATATTATAGGATAAAGGATAAGATAGTGTAGTATATAGGATACGATAGAGGATATTATATGATAGAGGATAGGATAGGATAGAGTATTTTATAGGATTGGGGATAGGATTGGATAGAGGATAGGATAGGATAGGATTGAGGATAGGATAGGATAGAGGATACGATAGAATTGAGGCTAGGATAGGATAGAGGATACGATAGGATAAAGGGTAGGATAGGATAGAGGGTAGGATAGGATAGAGGATACGATAGAGGATTGGATAGGATAGAGGATAGGATACGATAGTGGATACGATAGGATAGGATAGAGAATAGGATAGGATAGATGATATTACAGGATAGGGGATAGGATAGGATAGAGGATACGATATTATGGAGGATAGGATAGGATAGACGATAGGATAGGATAGAGGAAAGAATTGCGGATTGGATAGCATAGAGGATAGGATAGGATAGAGGATAGGATAGAATACGGGATACGATAGCGTTGAGGATATGATAGGGTTCAGGATAGGATAGGATTGAGGATAGGATAGGATTTAGGATAGGATAGGATAGAGGATACGATAGGATAGAGGGTAGGATAGGATAGAGGGTAGGATAGGATAGAGGATACGATAGAGGATTGGATAGGATAGAGGATAGGATAGGATAGTGGATAGGATAAGATAGAGGATATGATAGAATAGAGTACAGGATAGGATAGAGGATAAGATAGGGTAGAGGATAGGATAGGATAGAGGATAGGATAGGATAGAGGATAGGAAACACGATTGGATAGGATAGAGGATAGGATAGGATAGAGAATATTATAATATAGAACATAGGATAAGATAGAGGATAGGATAGAGGATTGGATAGGATAGAGGATAGGATACGATAGAGGATAGGATAGGATTGGATAGTGAATAGGATATAGGATTGGATTGGATAGAGGATAGAATAGGATAGAGGATAAGATAGGATAGAGGATAGGATATGATAGAGGATAGGATAGGATAGAGGATAGGATAGGATAGAGGATAGGATAGGGGATTGGATAGAATAGAGGATAGGATAGGATACAGGATAGGATAGGATAGAGGATATGATAGGATAGAGGATAGGATAGGATAGAGGATAGGATAGGATAGAGAATAGGATAGGATAGAGGATAGGATAGGATAGAGGATCGGATAGGATAGGATAGATGATATTATAGTAAAGAGGATAGGATATGATAGAGGATAGGATAGGGGACTGGATAGGATAGAGGATAGGATAGGATAGAGGATAGGATAGGATAGAGGATAGGATAGGATAGAGGATAGGATAGGATAGAGGATAGGATAGGATAGAGGATAGGATATGATAGAGGATAGGATAGGATAGAGAATTGGATAGGATAGAGGATAGGATAGGATAGAGGATAGGATAGGGGATTGATAGGATAGAGATTAGGATGGGATAGAATATATTATAGGATAGAGGATAGGATAGGATAGAGGATAGGATAGGATAGACGATAGGATAGGATAGAGAATAGGATATGATAGATGATAGGATATGATAGAGGATAGGATAGGATAGAGAATTGGATAGGATAGAGGATAGGATAGGATAGGATAGAGGATATTATAGGATAGAGGATAGGATTGGATTGAGGATAGGATAGAATAGAGGATAGAATAGGATAGAGGATAGGATAGGATAGTGGATAGGATAAGATAGAGGATAGGATAGAATAGAGTACAGGATAGGATAGAGGATAAGATAGGATAGAGGATAGGATAGGATTGAGGATAGGATAGGATTGAGGAGAGGATAGGATAGAGGATAGGATAGGATAGAGGATAGGATAGAGAAAAGGATAGAGGATAGGATATGATAGACGATAGGATAGGATATGAGATTGAATAGGATAGAGGATAGGATAGCATAGAGGATAGGATAGGATTGAGGAGAGGATAGGATAGAGGATAGGATAGAGGATAGGATAGGATTGAGGAGAGGAGAGGATAGAGAATAGGATAGGATAGAGGATAGGATAGGATAGAGGATAGGATAGGATAGAGAATAGGATAGGATAGAGGTTAGGTTAGGATTGAGGATAGGATAGGATTGAGGAAAGGATAGGATAGAGGATAGGATAGGATAGAGGATAGGATAGGATAGAGGATAGGATATGATAGAGGATAGGATAGGATAGAGAATTGGATAGGATAGAGGATAGGATAGGATTGAGGAGAGGATAGGATAGAGGATAGGATAGGATAGAGGATAGGATAGGATATAGGATAGGATATGATAGAGGATAGGATAGGATAGAGAATTGGATATAATAGAGGATAGGATAGGGTAGAGGATAGGATAGAGGATAGGATAGAGGATAGGATAGGATAGAGGATAGGATACGATAGAAGATAGGATACGATAGAGGATAGGATATGATAGAGGATAGGATAGGATATGAGATTGAATAGGATAGGGGATAGGATAGGATAGAGGATAGGATAGGATTGAGGAGAGGATAGGATAGAGGATAGGATAGAGGATAGGATAGGATTGAGGAGAGGATAGGATAGAGGATAGGATAGGATAGAGGATAGGATAGGATAGACGATAGGATAGGATAGAGGATAGGATATGATAGATGATAGGATAGGATAGAGGATAGGATAGGATAGGATTGAGGATAGGATAGGATTGAGGATAGGATAGGATAGAGGATAGGATAGGATAGAGGATACTATAGGATAGAGGACACGATAGGATTGAGGATAGGATAGGATAGGATTGAGGATAGGATAGGGGATTGGATAGGATGGAGGATAGGATAGGATGGAGGATAGGATAGGATAGGATTGAGGATAGGATAGGATAGAGGACAGGATAGGATAGAGGATAGGATAGAGGATTGGATAGGATAGAGGATAGGATACGATAGAAGATATGATACGATAGAGGATAGGATATGATAGAGCATAGGATAGGATATGAGATTGAATAGGATAGAGGATAGGATAGGATAGAGGATAGGATAGGATAGTGGATAGGATAGGATAGAGCATACGATGGAGGATAGGATAGGATAGGATAGAGAATAGGATAGGATACATGGTATTATAGGGTTGAGGATAGGATAGGGTAGAGGATAGGATAGGGGATTGGATAGGATAGAGCATACGATAGTGGATAGGATAGGATAGAGGATAGGATAGGATAGAGAATAGGATAGGATAGATGATAGGATAGGATAGAGGATAGGATAGGATAGAGGATAGGATAGGATAGAGGATAGGATAG
This sequence comes from Halictus rubicundus, assembly GCF_050948215.1. NCBI lineage: Eukaryota > Metazoa > Arthropoda > Insecta > Hymenoptera > Halictidae > Halictus > Halictus rubicundus. The sequence continues at coordinate 370,511 of NW_027488702.1, forward strand.
GATAGAGGATAGGATAGGGGATTGGATAGAATAGAGGATAGGATAGGATACAGGATAGGATAGGATAGAGGATATGATAGGATAGAGGATAGGATAGGATAGAGGATAGGATAGGATAGAGAATAGGATAGGATAGAGGATAGGATAGGATAGAGGATCGGATAGGATAGGATAGATGATATTATAGTAAAGAGGATAGGATATGATAGAGGATAGGATAGGGGACTGGATAGGATAGAGGATAGGATAGGATAGAGGATAGGATAGGATAGAGGATAGGATAGGATAGAGGATAGGATAGGATAGAGGATAGGATAGGATAGAGGATAGGATATGATAGAGGATAGGATAGGATAGAGAATTGGATAGGATAGAGGATAGGATAGGATAGAGGATAGGATAGGGGATTGATAGGATAGAGATTAGGATGGGATAGAATATATTATAGGATAGAGGATAGGATAGGATAGAGGATAGGATAGGATAGACGATAGGATAGGATAGAGAATAGGATATGATAGATGATAGGATATGATAGAGGATAGGATAGGATAGAGAATTGGATAGGATAGAGGATAGGATAGGATAGGATAGAGGATATTATAGGATAGAGGATAGGATTGGATTGAGGATAGGATAGAATAGAGGATAGAATAGGATAGAGGATAGGATAGGATAGTGGATAGGATAAGATAGAGGATAGGATAGAATAGAGTACAGGATAGGATAGAGGATAAGATAGGATAGAGGATAGGATAGGATTGAGGATAGGATAGGATTGAGGAGAGGATAGGATAGAGGATAGGATAGGATAGAGGATAGGATAGAGAAAAGGATAGAGGATAGGATATGATAGACGATAGGATAGGATATGAGATTGAATAGGATAGAGGATAGGATAGCATAGAGGATAGGATAGGATTGAGGAGAGGATAGGATAGAGGATAGGATAGAGGATAGGATAGGATTGAGGAGAGGAGAGGATAGAGAATAGGATAGGATAGAGGATAGGATAGGATAGAGGATAGGATAGGATAGAGAATAGGATAGGATAGAGGATAGGATAGGATAGAGGATAGGATAGGATTGAGGAAAGGATAGGATAGAGGATAGGATAGGATAGAGGATAGGATAGGATAGAAGATAGGATATGATAGAGGATAGGATAGGATAGAGAATTGGATAGGATAGAGGATAGGATAGGATTGAGGAGAGGATAGGATAGAGGATAGGATAGGATAGAGGATAGGATAGGATATAGGATAGGATATGATAGAGGATAGGATAGGATAGAGAATTGGATATAATAGAGGATAGGATAGGGTAGAGGATAGGATAGAGGATAGGATAGAGGATAGGATAGGATAGAGGATAGGATACGATAGAAGATAGGATACGATAGAGGATAGGATATGATAGAGGATAGGATAGGATATGAGATTGAATAGGATAGGGGATAGGATAGGATAGAGGATAGGATAGGATTGAGGAGAGGATAGGATAGAGGATAGGATAGAGGATAGGATAGGATTGAGGAGAGGATAGGATAGAGGATAGGATAGGATAGAGGATAGGATAGGATAGACGATAGGATAGGATAGAGGATAGGATATGATAGATGATAGGATAGGATAGAGGATAGGATAGGATAGGATTGAGGATAGGATAGGATTGATGATAGGATAGGATAGAGGATAGGATAGGATAGAGGATACTATAGGATAGAGGACACGATAGGATTGAGGATAGGATAGGATAGGATTGAGGATAGGATAGGGGATTGGATAGGATGGAGGATAGGATAGGATGGAGGATAGGATAGGATAGGATTGAGGATAGGATAGGATAGAGGACAGGATAGGATAGAGGATGGGATAGAGGATTGGATAGGATAGAGGATAGGATACGATAGAAGATATGATACGATAGAGGATAGGATATGATAGAGGATAGGATAGGATATGAGATTGAATAGGATAGAGGATAGGATAGGATAGAGGATAGGATAGGATAGTGGATAGGATAGGATAGAGCATACGATGGAGGATAGGATAGGATAGGATAGAGAATAGGATAGGATACATGGTATTATAGGGTTGAGGATAGGATAGGGTAGAGGATAGGATAGGGGATTGGATAGGATAGAGCATACGATAGTGGATAGGATAGGATAGAGGATAGGATAGGATAGAGAATAGGATAGGATAGATGATAGGATAGGATAGAGGATAGGATAGGATAGAGGATAGGATAGAGGATTGGATACGATAGAGGATAGGATACGATAGAGGATAGGATAGGATAGAGGATAGCATTGGATTGAGGATAGGATAGGATAGAGGATAGAATAGGACAGAGTATAGGATAGGATAGTGGATATGATAAGATAGAGGATAGGATAGAATAGAGGACAGGATAGGATAGAGGATAAGATAGGATAGAGGATAGGATAGGGGATTGATAGGATAGAGATTAGGATGGGATAGAGGATATTATAGGATAGAGGATAGGGTAGGATAGAGAATAGGATAGGATAGAGGATAGGATAGGATAGAGGATAGGATAGGGGATTGATAGGATAGAGATTAGGATGGGATAGAGGATAGGATAGGATAGAGGATAGGATAGGATAGACGATAGGATAGGATAGAGGATAGGATAGGATAGTGGATAGGATAGGATAGAGCATACGATAGAGGATAGGATAGGATAGGATAGAGAATAGGATAGGATACATGGTATTATAGGGTTGAGGATAGGATAGGGTAGAGGATAGGATAGGGGATTGGATAGGATAGAGCATACGATAGTGGATAGAATAGGATAGAGGATAGGATAGGATAGAGAATAGGATAGGATAGATGATAGGATAGGATAGAGGATAGGATAGGATAGAGGATAGGATAGGATAGAGTATTTTATAGGATTGGGGATAGGATTGGATAGAGGATAGGATAGGATAGGATTGAGGATAGGATAGGATAGAGGATACGATAGAATTGAGGCTAGGATAGGATAGAGGATACGATAGGATAAAGGGTAGGATAGGATAGAGGGTAGGATAGGATAGAGGATACGATAGAGGATTGGATAGGATAGAGGATAGGATACGATAGTGGATACGATAGGATAGGATAGAGAATAGGATAGGATAGATGATATTACAGGATAGGGGATAGGATAGGATAGAGGATACGATATTATGGAGGATAGGATAGGATAGACGATAGGATAGGATAGAGGAAAGAATTGCGGATTGGATAGCATAGAGGATAGGATAGGATAGAGGATAGGATAGAATACGGAATACGATAGCGTTGAGGATATGATAGGGTTCAGGATAGGATAGGATTGAGGATAGGATAGGATTTAGGATAGGATAGGATAGAGGATTCGATAGGATAGAGTGTAGGATAGGATAGAGGGTAGGATAGGATAGAGGATACGATAGAGGATTGGATAGGATAGAGGATAGGATAGGATAGTGGATAGGATAAGATAGAGGATATGATAGAATAGAGTACAGGATAGGATAGAGGATAAGATAGGGTAGAGGATAGGATAGGATAGAGGATAGGATAGGATAGAGGATAGGAAACACGATTGGATAGGATAGAGGATAGGATAGGATAGAGAATATTATAATATAGAAGATAGGATAAGATAGAGGATAGGATAGAGGATTGGATAGGATAGAGGATAGGATACGATAGAGGATAGGATAGGATTGGATAGTGAATAGGATATAGGATTGGATTGGATAGAGGATAGAATAGGATAGAGGATAAGATAGGATAGAGGATAGGATATGATAGAGGATAGGATAGGATAGAGGATAGGATAGGATAGAGGATAGGATAGGGGATTGGATAGAATAGAGGATAGGATAGGATACAGGATAGGATAGGATAGAGGATATGATAGGATAGAGGATAGGATAGGATAGAGGATAGGATAGGATAGAGAATAGGATAGGATAGTGGATAGGATAGGATAGAGGATCGGATAGGATAGGATAGATGATATTATAGTAAAGAGGATAGGATATGATAGAGGATAGGATAGGGGACTGGATAGGATAGAGGATAGGATAGGATAGAGGATAGGATAGGATAGAGGATAGGATAGGATAGAGGATAGGATAGGATAGAGGATAGGATAGGATAGAGGATAGGATATGATAGAGGATAGGATAGGATAGAGAATTGGATAGGATAGAGGATAGGATAGGATAGAGGATAGGATAGGGGATTGATAGGATAGAGATTAGGATGGGATAGAATATATTATAGGATAGAGGATAGGATAGGATAGAGGATAGGATAGGATAGACGATAGGATAGGATAGAGAATAGGATATGATAGATGATAGGATATGATAGAGGATAGGATAGGATAGAGAATTGGATAGGATAGAGGATAGGATAGGATAGGATAGAGGATATTATAGGATAGAGGATAGGATTGGATTGAGGATAGGATAGAATAGAGGATAGAATAGGATAGAGGATAGGATAGGATAGTGGATAGGATAAGATAGAGGATAGGATAGAATAGAGTACAGGATAGGATAGAGGATAAGATAGGATAGAGGATAGGATAGGATTGAGGATAGGATAGGATTGAGGAGAGGATAGGATAGAGGATAGGATAGGATAGAGGATAGGATAGAGAAAAGGATAGAGGATAGGATATGATAGACGATAGGATAGGATATGAGATTGAATAGGATAGAGGATAGGATAGCATAGAGGATAGGATAGGATTGAGGAGAGGATAGGATAGAGGATAGGATAGAGGATAGGATAGGATTGAGGAGAGGAGAGGATAGAGAATAGGATAGGATAGAGGATAGGATAGGATAGAGGATAGGATAGGATAGAGAATAGGATAGGATAGAGGTTAGGTTAGGATTGAGGATAGGATAGGATTGAGGAAAGGATAGGATAGAGGATAGGATAGGATAGAGGATAGGATAGGATAGAGGATAGGATATGATAGAGGATAGGATAGGATAGAGGATAGGATAGAGAAAAGGATAGAGGATAGGATATGATAGACGATAGGATAGGATATGAGATTGAATAGGATAGAGGATAGGATAGCATAGAGGATAGGATAGGATTGAGGAGAGGATAGGATAGAGGATAGGATAGAGGATAGGATAGGATTGAGGAGAGGAGAGGATAGAGAATAGGATAGGATAGAGGATAGGATAGGATAGAGGATAGGATAGGATAGAGAATAGGATAGGATAGAGGTTAGGTTAGGATTGAGGATAGGATAGGATTGAGGAAAGGATAGGATAGAGGATAGGATAGGATAGAGGATAGGATAGGATAGAGGATAGGATATGATAGAGGATAGGATAGGATAGAGAATTGGATAGGATAGAGGATAGGATAGGATTGAGGAGAGGATAGGATAGAGGATAGGATAGGATAGAGGATAGGATAGGATATAGGATAGGATATGATAGAGGATAGGATAGGATAGAGAATTGGATATAATAGAGGATAGGATAGGGTAGAGGATAGGATAGAGGATAGGATAGAGGATAGGATAGGATAGAGGATAGGATACGATAGAAGATAGGATACGATAGAGGATAGGATATGATAGAGGATAGGATAGGATATGAGATTGAATAGGATAGGGGATAGGATAGGATAGAGGATAGGATAGGATTGAGGAGAGGATAGGATAGAGGATAGGATAGAGGATAGGATAGGATTGAGGAGAGGATAGGATAGAGGATAGGATAGGATAGAGGATAGGATAGGATAGACGATAGGATAGGATAGAGGATAGGATATGATAGATGATAGGATAGGATAGAGGATAGGATAGGATAGGATTGAGGATAGGATAGGATTGAGGATAGGATAGGATAGAGGATAGGATAGGATAGAGGATACTATAGGATAGAGGACACGATAGGATTGAGGATAGGATAGGATAGGATTGAGGATAGGATAGGGGATTGGATAGGATGGAGGATAGGATAGGATGGAGGATAGGATAGGATAGGATTGAGGATAGGATAGGATAGAGGACAGGATAGGATAGAGGATAGGATAGAGGATTGGATAGGATAGAGGATAGGATACGATAGAAGATATGATACGATAGAGGATAGGATATGATAGAGGATAGGATAGGATATGAGATTGAATAGGATAGAGGATAGGATAGGATAGAGGATAGGATAGGATAGTGGATAGGATAGGATAGAGCATACGATGGAGGATAGGATAGGATAGGATAGAGAATAGGATAGGATACATGGTATTATAGGGTTGAGGATAGGATAGGGTGGAGGATAGGATAGGGGATTGGATAGGATAGAGCATACGATAGTGGATAGGATAGGATAGAGGATAGGATAGGATAGAGAATAGGATAGGATAGATGATAGGATAGGATAGAGGATAGGATAGGATAGAGGATAGGATAGAGGATTGGATACGATAGAGGATAGGATACGATAGAGGATAGGATAGGATAGAGGATAGCATTGGATTGAGGATAGGATAGGATAGAGGATAGAATAGGACAGAGTATAGGATAGGATAGTGGATATGATAAGATAGAGGATAGGATAGAATAGAGGACAGGATAGGATAGAGGATAAGATAGGATAGAGGATAGGATAGGGGATTGATAGGATAGAGATTAGGATGGGATAGAGGATATTATAGGATAGAGGATAGGGTAGGATAGAGAATAGGATAGGATAGAGGATAGGATAGGATAGAGGATAGGATAGGGGATTGATAGGATAGAGTTTAGGATGGGATAGAGGATAGGATAGGATAGAGGATAGGATAGGATAGACGATAGGATAGGATAGAGGATAGGATAGGATAGTGGATAGGATAGGATAGAGCATACGATAGAGGATAGGATAGGATAGGATAGAGAATAGGATAGGATACATGGTATTATAGGGTTGAGGATAGGATAGGGTAGAGGATAGGATAGGGGATTGGATAGGATAGAGCATACGATAGTGGATAGAATAGGATAGAGGATAGGATAGGATAGAGAATAGGATAGGATAGATGATAGGATAGGATAGAGGATAGGATAGGATAGAGGATAGGATAGAGGATTGGATACGATAGAGGATAGGATACGATAGAGGATAGGATAGGATAGAGGATAGCATTGGATTGATGATAGGATAGGATAGAGGATAGAATAGGATAGAGTATAGGATAGGATAGTGGATATGATAAGATAGAGGATAGAATAGGATAGAGTATGGGATAGGATAGTGGATATGATAAGATAGAGGATAGGATAGAATAGAGGACAGGATAGGATAGAGGATAAGATAGGATAGAGGATAGGATAGGATAGAGGATAGGTTAGGATTGAGGATAGGATAGGATTAAGGATAGGATTGGATAGAGGATAGGATAGGATAGAGAATTGGATAGGATAGAGGATAGGATAGGATAGAGGATAGGATAGGGGATTGATAGGATAGAGATTAGGATGGGATAGAGGATATTATAGGATAGAGGATAGGATAGGATAGAGGATAGGATAGGATAGAGGATAGGGTAGGATAGACGATAGGATTGGATAGAGGATAGGATAGGATAGTGGATAGGATAGGATAGAGCATACGATACACGATAGGATAGGATAGGATAGAGAATAGGATAGGATACATGGTATTATAGGGTTGAGGATAGGATAGAGTAGAGGATAGGATAGGGGATTGGATAGGATAGAGGATAGGATAGGATAGAGCATACGATAGTGGATGGGATAGGATAGAGGATAGGATAGGATAGAGCATTCGATAGTGGATAGGATAGGATAGAGGATAGGATAGGATAGAGAATAGGATAGGATAGATGATAGGATAGGATAGAGGATAGGATAGGATAGAGGATAGGATAGAGGATTGGATACGATAGAGGATAGGATACGATAGAGGATAGGATAGGATAGAGGATAGGATAGGATAGAGGATAGGATAGGATAGAGGATAGGTTAGGATTGAGGATAGGATAGGATTAAGGATAGGATTGGATAGAGGATAGGATAGGATAGAGAATTGGATAGGATAGAGGATAGGATAGGATAGAGGATAGGATAGGGGATTGATAGGATAGATATTAGGATGGGATAGAATATATTATAGGATAGAGGATAGGATAGGATAGAGGATAGTATAGGATAGGATTGAGGATAGGATAGGATTGAGGATAGGATAGGATAGAGGATAGGATAGGATAGAGGATACGATAGGATTGAGGATAGGATAGGATTGAGGATAGGATAGGAATGAGGATAGGATAGGATTGAGGATAGGATAGGGGATTGGATAGGATGGAGGATAGGATAGGATGGAGGATAGGATAGGATAGGATTGAGGATAGGATAGGATTGAGGATAGGATAGGATAGAGAATAGGATAGGATAGAGGATAGGATAGAGGATTGGATAGGATAGAGGATAGGATACGATAGAAGATAGGATACGATAGAGGATAGGATATGATAGAGGATAGGATAGGATATGAGATTGAATAGGATAGAGTATAGGATAGGATAGAGGATAAGATAGGATAGAGGATAGGATAGGATAGAGGATAAGATAGGATAGAGGATATGATAGGATAGAGGATAGGATAGGATAGAGGATACGATATTATGGAGGATAGGATAGGATAGACGATAGGATAGGATAGAGGATAGGATATGATAGATGATAGGATAGGATAGAGGATAGGATAGGATAGGATTGAGGATAGGATAGGATTGAGGAGAGGATAGGATAGAGGATAGGATAGGATAGAGGATAAGATAGGATAGAGGATAGGATAGGATAGAGGATAGGATAGGATAGAGGATAGGATAGGGGATTGGATAAGATGGAGGATCGGACAGGATGGAGGATAGGATAGGATAGGATTGAGTATAGGATAGGATAGAGGATAGGATAGGATAGAGGATAGGATAGGATTGAGGATAGGATAGGATAGAGGATAGGATAGGATAGAGGATACAATAGTATAGGAATGAGGAGAGGATAGGATTCAGGATAGGATAGGATAGAGGATAGGATAGATTTGAGGATAGGATAGGATTGAGGATAGGATAGGATAGAGGATAGGATAGGATAGAGAAGAGGATAGGATAGAGGATAGGATAGGATTGAGGATAGGATAGGATTGAGGATAGGATAGGATAGAGGATAAGATAGGATAGAGGATAGGATAGGATAGAGTATAGGATTGGATAGAGGATAGGATAGAGGATTGGATAGGATTGAGGATAGGATACGATAGAGGATCGGATAGGATAGAGTATAGGATTGGATTGAGGATAGGATAGGATAGAGGATAGAATAGGATGGAGAATTGGTTAGGATTGAGAAGAGGATAGGATAGAGGATAGGATAGGATAGAGGATAGGATAGGATAGAGGATACGATAGGAGAGAGGATAGGATAAGTTTCAGGATAGGATAGCATAGATGATAGGATGGTATAGAGTATAGAATAGGATTGCATAAATGATAGGATAGGATAGAGGATAGGATAGATTTGAGGATATGATCGAATTGGGGATAGGATAGCATAGAGGATAGGATAGGATAGAGGATAGGATAGGATAGAGGATACAATAGGATAGAGGATACGATAGGATTGAGGATAGGATAGGAATGAGGATAGGATAGGATTGAGGATAGGATAGGGGATTGGATAGGATGGAGGATAGGATAGGATGGAGGATAGGATAGGATAGGATTGAGGATAGGATAGGATAGAGAATAGGATAGGATAGAGGATAGGATAGAGGATTGGATAGGATAGAGGATAGGATACGATAGAAGATAGGATACGATAGAGGATAGGATATGATAGAGGATAGGATAGGATATGAGATTGAATAGGATAGAGTATAGGATAGGATAGAGGATAAGATAGGATAGAGGATAGGATAGGATAGAGGATAAGATAGGATAGAGGATAGGATAGGATAGAGGATAGGATAGGATAGAGGATAGGATAGGGTAGAGAAGGATAGGATAAGGGATTGGATAAGATGGAGGATCGGACAGGATGGAGGATAGGATAGGATAGGATTGAGTATAGGATAGGATAGAGGATAGGATAGGATAGAGGATAGCATTGGATTGATGATAGGATAGGATAGAGGATAGAATAGGATAGAGTATAGGATAGGATAGTGGATATGATAAGATAGAGGATAGAATAGGATAGAGTATGGGATAGGATAGTGGATATGATAAGATAGAGGATAGGATAGAATAGAGGACAGGATAGGATAGAGGATAAGATAGGATAGAGGATAGGATAGGATAGAGGATAGGTTAGGATTGAGGATAGGATAGGATTAAGGATAGGATTGGATAGAGGATAGGATAGGATAGAGAATTGGATAGGATAGAGGATAGGATAGGATAGAGGATAGGATAGGGGATTGATAGGATAGAGATTAGGATGGGATAGAGGATATTATAGGATAGAGGATAGGATAGGATAGAGGATAGGATAGGATAGAGGATAGGGTAGGATAGACGATAGGATTGGATAGAGGATAGGATAGGATAGTGGATAGGATAGGATAGAGCATACGATACACGATAGGATAGGATAGGATAGAGAATAGGATAGGATACATGGTATTATAGGGTTGAGGATAGGATAGAGTAGAGGATAGGATAGGGGATTGGATAGGATAGAGGATAGGATAGGATAGAGCATACGATAGTGGATGGGATAGGATAGAGGATAGGATAGGATAGAGCATTCGATAGTGGATAGGATAGGATAGAGGATAGGATAGGATAGAGAATAGGATAGGATAGATGATAGGATAGGATAGAGGATAGGATAGGATAGAGGATAGGATAGAGGATTGGATACGATAGAGGATAGGATACGATAGAGGATAGGATAGGATAGAGGATAGGATAGGATAGAGGATAGGATAGGATAGAGGATAGGTTAGGATTGAGGATAGGATAGGATTAAGGATAGGATTGGATAGAGGATAGGATAGGATAGAGAATTGGATAGGATAGAGGATAGGATAGGATAGAGGATAGGATAGGGGATTGATAGGATAGATATTAGGATGGGATAGAATATATTATAGGATAGAGGATAGGATAGGATAGAGGATAGTATAGGATAGGATTGAGGATAGGATAGGATTGAGGATAGGATAGGATAGAGGATAGGATAGGATAGAGGATACGATAGGATTGAGGATAGGATAGGATTGAGGATAGGATAGGAATGAGGATAGGATAGGATTGAGGATAGGATAGGGGATTGGATAGGATGGAGGATAGGATAGGATGGAGGATAGGATAGGATAGGATTGAGGATAGGATAGGATTGAGGATAGGATAGGATAGAGAATAGGATAGGATAGAGGATAGGATAGAGGATTGGATAGGATAGAGGATAGGATACGATAGAAGATAGGATACGATAGAGGATAGGATATGATAGAGGATAGGATAGGATATGAGATTGAATAGGATAGAGTATAGGATAGGATAGAGGATAAGATAGGATAGAGGATAGGATAGGATAGAGGATAAGATAGGATAGAGGATATGATAGGATAGAGGATAGGATAGGATAGAGGATACGATATTATGGAGGATAGGATAGGATAGACGATAGGATAGGATAGAGGATAGGATATGATAGATGATAGGATAGGATAGAGGATAGGATAGGATAGGATTGAGGATAGGATAGGATTGAGGAGAGGATAGGATAGAGGATAGGATAGGATAGAGGATAAGATAGGATAGAGGATAGGATAGGATAGAGGATAGGATAGGATAGAGGATAGGATAGGGGATTGGATAAGATGGAGGATCGGACAGGATGGAGGATAGGATAGGATAGGATTGAGTATAGGATAGGATAGAGGATAGGATAGGATAGAGGATAGGATAGGATTGAGGATAGGATAGGATAGAGGATAGGATAGGATAGAGGATACAATAGTATAGGAATGAGGAGAGGATAGGATTCAGGATAGGATAGGATAGAGGATAGGATAGATTTGAGGATAGGATAGGATTGAGGATAGGATAGGATAGAGGATAGGATAGGATAGAGAAGAGGATAGGATAGAGGATAGGATAGGATTGAGGATAGGATAGGATTGAGGATAGGATAGGATAGAGGATAAGATAGGATAGAGGATAGGATAGGATAGAGTATAGGATTGGATAGAGGATAGGATAGAGGATTGGATAGGATTGAGGATAGGATACGATAGAGGATCGGATAGGATAGAGTATAGGATTGGATTGAGGATAGGATAGGATAGAGGATAGAATAGGATGGAGAATTGGTTAGGATTGAGAAGAGGATAGGATAGAGGATAGGATAGGATAGAGGATAGGATAGGATAGAGGATACGATAGGAGAGAGGATAGGATAAGTTTCAGGATAGGATAGCATAGATGATAGGATGGTATAGAGTATAGAATAGGATTGCATAAATGATAGGATAGGATAGAGGATAGGATAGATTTGAGGATATGATCGAATTGGGGATAGGATAGCATAGAGGATAGGATAGGATAGAGGATAGGATAGGATAGAGGATACAATAGGATAGAGGATACGATAGGATTGAGGATAGGATAGGAATGAGGATAGGATAGGATTGAGGATAGGATAGGGGATTGGATAGGATGGAGGATAGGATAGGATGGAGGATAGGATAGGATAGGATTGAGGATAGGATAGGATAGAGAATAGGATAGGATAGAGGATAGGATAGAGGATTGGATAGGATAGAGGATAGGATACGATAGAAGATAGGATACGATAGAGGATAGGATATGATAGAGGATAGGATAGGATATGAGATTGAATAGGATAGAGTATAGGATAGGATAGAGGATAAGATAGGATAGAGGATAGGATAGGATAGAGGATAAGATAGGATAGAGGATAGGATAGGATAGAGGATAGGATAGGATAGAGGATAGGATAGGGTAGAGAAGGATAGGATAAGGGATTGGATAAGATGGAGGATCGGACAGGATGGAGGATAGGATAGGATAGGATTGAGTATAGGATAGGATAGAGGATAGGATAGGATAGAGGATAGGATAGGATTGAGGATAGGATAGGATAGAGGATAGGATAGGATAGAGGATACAATAGTATAGGAATGAGGATAGGATAGGATTGAGGATAGGATAGGGGATTGGATAGGATGGAGGATAGGATAGGATGGAGGATAGGATAGGATAGGATTGAGGATAGGATAGGATAGAGAATAGGATAGGATAGAGGATAGGATAGAGGATTGGATAGGATAGAGGATAGGATACGATAGAAGATAGGATACGATAGAGGATAGGATATGATAGAGGATAGGATAGGATATGAGATTGAATAGGATAGAGTATAGGATAGGATAGAGGATAGGATAGGATTGAGGAGAGGATAGGATAGAGGATAGGATAGGATTGAGGAGAGGATAGGATAGAGGATAGGATAGGATAGAGGATAGGATAGGGTAGAGAAGGATATAATAGGGGATTGGATAGGATGGAGGATCGGACAGGATGGAGGATAGGATAGGATAGGATTGAGTATAGGATAGGATAGAGGATAGGATAGGATAGAGGATAGGATAGAGGATTGGATAGGATAGAGGATAGGATACGATAGAAGATAGGATACGATAGAGGATAGGATATGATAGAGGATAGGATAGGATATGAGATTGAATAGGATAGAGTATAGGATAGGATAGAGGATAGGATAGGATTGAGGAGAGGATAGGATAGAGGATAGGATAGGATAGAGGATAGAATAGGATAGAGGATAGGATAGGATAGAGGATAGGATAGGATATAGGATAGGATAGGATAGAGGGTAGGATAGGATAGAGGATAGGATAGGATAGGATAGAGAATAGGATATAGGATTGGATAGGATAGAGGATAGAATAGGATACAGGATAGGATAGGATAGAGGATATGATAGGATATAGGGTAGGATAGGATAGAGGGTAGGATAGGATAGAGGATAGGATAGGATAGGATAGAGAATAGGATATAGGATTGGATAGGATAGAGGATAGAATAGGATACAGGATAGGATAGGATAGAGGATAGGATAGGATAGGGGATTGGATAGAATAGAGGATAGGATAGGATACAGGATAGGATAGGATAGAGGATATGATAGGATAGAGGATAGAATAGGATAGAGTATAGGATGGGACAGAGGATAGGATAGGATAGAGGATAGGATAGGATAGGATAGAGGATAGGATAGTTGATATTATAGTAAAGAGGATAGGATATGATAGAGGATAGGATAGGGGACTGGATAGGATAGAGGATAGGATAGGATAGAGGATAGGATAGGATAGGATAGAGGATAGGATACGATAGAGGATAGGATAGGATAGAGGATAGGATAGGATAGAGGATAGGATAGGCTAGAGGATACGATATAGGAGTGGATAGGATAGAGGATAGGATACGATAGAGGATAGGATAGGATATAGGATAGGGTAGCGGAAAGGATAGGATAGAGTATAGAATAGGATAGAGGATAAGATAGGATAGAGGTTAGGATATGATAGAGTATAGGATAGGATAGAGGAGAGGATAGGGGATTGGATAGGATAGAGGATAGGATATGATATAGGATAGGATAGGATAGAGGGTAGGATAGGATAGAGGATAGGATAGGAGTGGATAGTGAATAGGATATAGGATTGGATTGGATAGAGGATAGAATAGGATAGAGGATAAGATAGGATAGAGGATAGGATATGATAGAGGATAGGATAGGATAGAGGATAGGATAGGATAGAGGATAGGATAGGGGATTGGATAGAATAGAGGATAGGATAGGATACAGGATAGGATAGGATAGAGGATATGATAGGATAGAGGATAGGATAGGATAGAGTATACGATATTATGGAGGATAGGATAGGATAGGCGATAGGATAGGATAGAGGATAGGATATGATAGATGATAGGATAGGATAGAGGATAGGATAGGATAGGATTGAGGATAGGATGGGATAGAGGATAGGATAGGATAGAGGATACAATAGGATAGAGGATACGATAGGATTGAGGATAGGATAGGAATGAGGATAGGATAGGATTGAGGATAGGATAGGGGATTGGATAGGATGGAGGATAGGATAGGATAGGATTGAGGATAGGATAGGATAGAGAATAGGATAGGATAGAGGATAGGATAGAGGATTGGATAGGATAGAGGATTGGATAGGATAGAGGATAGGATACGATAGAAGATAGGATACGATAGAGGATAGGATATGATAGAGGATAGGATAGGATATGAGATTGAATAGGATAGAGGATAGGATAGGATAGAGGATAGGATAGGATTGAGGAGAGGATAGGATAGAGGATAGGATAGAGGATAGGATAGAGGATAGGATAGGATAGAGGATAGGATAGGATAGAGGATAGGATACAGGATTGGATAGAATAGAGGATAGGATACGATAGAAGATAGGATACGATAGAGGATAGGATATGATAGAGGATAGGATAGGATATGAGATTGAATAGGATAGAGGATAGGATAGGATAGAGGATAGGATAGGATTGAGGAGAGGATAGGATAGAGGATAGGATAGGATTGAGGAGAGGATAGGATAGAGGATAGGATAGGATAGAGGATAGGATAGGGTAGAGAAGGATATAATAGGGGATTGGATAGGATGGAGGATCGGACAGGATGGAGGATAGGATAGGATAGGATTGAGTATAGGATAGGATAGAGGATAGGATAGGATAGAGGATAGGATAGAGGATTGGATAGGATAGAGGATAGGATACGATAGAAGATAGGATACGATAGAGGATAGGATATGATAGAGGATAGGATATGATAGAGGATAGGATAGGATATGAGATTGAATAGGATAGAGGATAGGATAGGATAGAGGATAGGATAGGATTGAGGAGAGGATAGGAAAGAGGATAGGATAGGATTGAGGAGAGGATAGGATAGAGGATAGGATAGGATAGAGGATAGGATAGGGTAGAGAAGGATATAATAGGGGATTGGATAGGATGGAGGATCGGACAGGATGGAGGATAGGATAGGATAGGATTGAGTATAGGATAGGATAGAGGATAGGATAGGATAGAGGATAGGATAGAGGATAGGATAGGCTAGAGGATACGATATAGGAGTGGATAGGATAGAGGATAGGATACGATAGAGGATAGGATAGGATAGAGAATAGGATATAGGATTGGATAGGATAGAGGATAGAATAGGATAGAGGATAGGATAGGATAGAGGATAGGATAGGATATAGGATAGGATAGGATAGAGGGTAGGATAGGATAGAGGATAGGATAGGATAGGATAGAGAATAGGATATAGGATTGGATAGGATAGAGGATAGAATAGGATAGAGGATAGGATAGGATAGAGGATAGGATAGGATATAGGATAGGATAGGATAGAGGGTAGGATAGGATAGAGGATAGGATAGGATAGGATAGAGAATAGGATATAGGATTGGATAGGATAGAGGATAGAATAGGATACAGGATAGGATAGGATAGAGGATATGATAGGATATAGGGTAGGATAGGATAGAGGGTAGGATAGGATAGAGGATAGGATAGGATAGGATAGAGAATAGGATATAGGATTGGATAGGATAGAGGATAGAATAGGATACAGGATAGGATAGGATAGAGGATAGGATAGGATAGGGGATTGGATAGAATAGAGGATAGGATAGGATACAGGATAGGATAGGATAGAGGATATGATAGGATAGAGGATAGAATAGGATAGAGTATAGGATGGGACAGAGGATAGGATAGGATAGAGGATAGGATAGGATAGGATAGAGGATAGGATAGTTGATATTATAGTAAAGAGGATAGGATATGATAGAGGATAGGATAGGGGACTGGATAGGATAGAGGATAGGATAGGATAGAGGATAGGATAGGATAGGATAGAGGATAGGATACGATAGAGGATAGGATAGGATAGAGGATAGGATAGGATAGAGGATAGGATAGGCTAGAGGATACGATATAGGAGTGGATAGGATAGAGGATAGGATACGATAGAGGATAGGATAGGATATAGGATAGGGTAGCGGAAAGGATAGGATAGAGTATAGAATAGGATAGAGGATAAGATAGGATAGAGGTTAGGATATGATAGAGTATAGGATAGGATAGAGGAGAGGATAGGGGATTGGATAGGATAGAGGATAGGATATGATATAGGATAGGATAGGATAGAGGGTAGGATAGGATAGAGGATAGGATAGGAGTGGATAGTGAATAGGATATAGGATTGGATTGGATAGAGGATAGAATAGGATAGAGGATAAGATAGGATAGAGGATAGGATATGATAGAGGATAGGATAGGATAGAGGATAGGATAGGATAGAGGATAGGATAGGGGATTGGATAGAATAGAGGATAGGATAGGATACAGGATAGGATAGGATAGAGGATATGATAGGATAGAGGATAGGATAGGATAGAGTATACGATATTATGGAGGATAGGATAGGATAGGCGATAGGATAGGATAGAGGATAGGATATGATAGATGATAGGATAGGATAGAGGATAGGATAGGATAGGATTGAGGATAGGATGGGATAGAGGATAGGATATGATAGAGGATAGGATAGGATATGAGATTGAATAGGATAGAGGATAGGATAGGATAGAGGATAGGATAGGATTGAGGAGAGGATAGGAAAGAGGATAGGATAGGATTGAGGAGAGGATAGGATAGAGGATAGGATAGGATAGAGGATAGGATAGGGTAGAGAAGGATATAATAGGGGATTGGATAGGATGGAGGATCGGACAGGATGGAGGATAGGATAGGATAGGATTGAGTATAGGATAGGATAGAGGATAGGATAGGATAGAGGATAGGATAGAGGATAGGATAGGCTAGAGGATACGATATAGGAGTGGATAGGATAGAGGATAGGATACGATAGAGGATAGGATAGGATAGAGAATAGGATATAGGATTGGATAGGATAGAGGATAGAATAGGATAGAGGATAGGATAGGATAGAGGATAGGATAGGATATAGGATAGGATAGGATAGAGGGTAGGATAGGATAGAGGATAGGATAGGATAGGATAGAGAATAGGATATAGGATTGGATAGGATAGAGGATAGAATAGGATAGAGGATAGGATAGGATAGAGGATAGGATAGGATATAGGATAGGATAGGATAGAGGGTAGGATAGGATAGAGGATAGGATAGGATAGGATAGAGAATAGGATATAGGATTGGATAGGATAGAGGATAGAATAGGATACAGGATAGGATAGGATAGAGGATATGATAGGATATAGGGTAGGATAGGATAGAGGGTAGGATAGGATAGAGGATAGGATAGGATAGGATAGAGAATAGGATATAGGATTGGATAGGATAGAGGATAGAATAGGATACAGGATAGGATAGGATAGAGGATAGGATAGGATAGGGGATTGGATAGAATAGAGGATAGGATAGGATACAGGATAGGATAGGATAGAGGATATGATAGGATAGAGGATAGAATAGGATAGAGTATAGGATGGGACAGAGGATAGGATAGGATAGAGGATAGGATAGGATAGGATAGAGGATAGGATAGTTGATATTATAGTAAAGAGGATAGGATATGATAGAGGATAGGATAGGGGACTGGATAGGATAGAGGATAGGATAGGATAGAGGATAGGATAGGATAGGATAGAGGATAGGATACGATAGAGGATAGGATAGGATAGAGGATAGGATAGGATAGAGGATAGGATAGGCTAGAGGATACGATATAGGAGTGGATAGGATAGAGGATAGGATACGATAGAGGATAGGATAGGATATAGGATAGGGTAGCGGAAAGGATAGGATAGAGTATAGAATAGGATAGAGGATAAGATAGGATAGAGGTTAGGATATGATAGAGTATAGGATAGGATAGAGGAGAGGATAGGGGATTGGATAGGATAGAGGATAGGATATGATATAGGATAGGATAGGATAGAGGGTAGGATAGGATAGAGGATAGGATAGGAGTGGATAGTGAATAGGATATAGGATTGGATTGGATAGAGGATAGAATAGGATAGAGGATAAGATAGGATAGAGGATAGGATATGATAGAGGATAGGATAGGATAGAGGATAGGATAGGATAGAGGATAGGATAGGGGATTGGATAGAATAGAGGATAGGATAGGATACAGGATAGGATAGGATAGAGGATATGATAGGATAGAGGATAGGATAGGATAGAGTATACGATATTATGGAGGATAGGATAGGATAGGCGATAGGATAGGATAGAGGATAGGATATGATAGATGATAGGATAGGATAGAGGATAGGATAGGATAGGATTGAGGATAGGATGGGATAGAGGATAGGATAGGATAGAGGATACAATAGGATAGAGGATACGATAGGATTGAGGATAGGATAGGAATGAGGATAGGATAGGATTGAGGATAGGATAGGGGATTGGATAGGATGGAGGATAGGATAGGATAGGATTGAGGATAGGATAGGATAGAGAATAGGATAGGATAGAGGATAGGATAGAGGATTGGATAGGATAGAGGATTGGATAGGATAGAGGATAGGATACGATAGAAGATAGGATACGATAGAGGATAGGATATGATAGAGGATAGGATAGGATATGAGATTGAATAGGATAGAGGATAGGATAGGATAGAGGATAGGATAGGATTGAGGAGAGGATAGGATAGAGGATAGGATAGAGGATAGGATAGAGGATAGGATAGGATAGAGGATAGGATAGGATAGAGGATAGGATACAGGATTGGATAGAATAGAGGATAGGATACGATAGAAGATAGGATACGATAGAGGATAGGATATGATAGAGGATAGGATAGGATATGAGATTGAATAGGATAGAGGATAGGATAGGATAGAGGATAGGATAGGATTGAGGAGAGGATAGGATAGAGGATAGGATAGGATTGAGGAGAGGATAGGATAGAGGATAGGATAGGATAGAGGATAGGATAGGGTAGAGAAGGATATAATAGGGGATTGGATAGGATGGAGGATCGGACAGGATGGAGGATAGGATAGGATAGGATTGAGTATAGGATAGGATAGAGGATAGGATAGGATAGAGGATAGGATAGAGGATTGGATAGGATAGAGGATAGGATACGATAGAAGATAGGATACGATAGAGGATAGGATATGATAGAGGATAGGATATGATAGAGGATAGGATAGGATATGAGATTGAATAGGATAGAGGATAGGATAGGATAGAGGATAGGATAGGATTGAGGAGAGGATAGGAAAGAGGATAGGATAGGATTGAGGAGAGGATAGGATAGAGGATAGGATAGGATAGAGGATAGGATAGGGTAGAGAAGGATATAATAGGGGATTGGATAGGATGGAGGATCGGACAGGATGGAGGATAGGATAGGATAGGATTGAGTATAGGATAGGATAGAGGATAGGATAGGATAGAGGATAGGATAGAGGATAGGATAGGCTAGAGGATACGATATAGGAGTGGATAGGATAGAGGATAGGATACGATAGAGGATAGGATAGGATAGAGAATAGGATATAGGATTGGATAGGATAGAGGATAGAATAGGATAGAGGATAGGATAGGATAGAGGATAGGATAGGATATAGGATAGGATAGGATAGAGGGTAGGATAGGATAGAGGATAGGATAGGATAGGATAGAGAATAGGATATAGGGTTGGATAGGATAGAGGATAGAATAGGATACAGGATAGGATAGGATAGAGGATATGATAGGATAGAGGATAGGATAGGATAGAGGATACGATATTATGGAGGATAGGATAGGATAGGCGATAGGATAGGATAGAGGATAGGATATGATAGATGATAGGATAGGATAGAGGATAGGATAGGATAGGATTGAGGATAGGATGGGATAGAGGATAGGATAGGATAGAGGATACAATAGGATAGAGGATACGATAGGATTGAGGATAGGATAGGAATGAGGATAGGATAGGATTGAGGATAGGATAGGGGATTGGATAGGATGGAGGATAGGATAGGATAGGATTGAGGATAGGATAGGATAGAGAATAGGATAGGATAGAGGATAGGATAGAGGATTGGATAGGATAGAGGATAGGATACGATAGAAGATAGGATACGATAGAGGATAGGATATGATAGAGGATAGGATAGGATATGAGATTGAATAGGATAGAGGATAGGATAGGATAGAGGATAGGATAGGATTGAGGAGAGGATAGGATAGAGGATAGGATAGAGGATAGGATAGAGGATAGGATAGGATTGAGGAGAGGATAGGATAGAGGATAGGATAGGATAGAGGATAAGACAGGATAGAGGATAGGATAGGATAGAGGATAGGATAGGATGGAGGATAGGATAGGGTAGAGAAGGATAGGATAGGGGATTGGATAAGATGGAGGATCGGACAGGATGGAGGATAGGATAGGATAGGATTGAGTATAGGATAGGATAGAGGATAGGATAGGATAGAGGATAGGATAGGATTGAGGATAGGATAGGATAGAGGATAGGATAGGATAGAGGATAGGATAGGGTAGAGAAGGATAGGATAGGGGATTGGATAAGATGGAGGATCGGACAGGATGGAGGATAGGATAGGATAGGATTGAGTATAGGATAGGATAGAGGATAGGATAGGATAGAGGATAGGATAGGATAGAGGATAGAATAGGATAGAGGATAGGATAGGATAGAGGATATTATAGGATAAAGGATAAGATAGTGTAGTATATAGGATACGATAGAGGATATTATATGATAGAGGATAGGATAGGATAGAGTATTTTATAGGATTGGGGATAGGATTGGATAGAGGATAGGATAGGATAGGATTGAGGATAGGATAGGATAGAGGATACGATAGAATTGAGGCTAGGATAGGATAGAGGATACGATAGGATAAAGGGTAGGATAGGATAGAGGGTAGGATAGGATAGAGGATACGATAGAGGATTGGATAGGATAGAGGATAGGATACGATAGTGGATACGATAGGATAGGATAGAGAATAGGATAGGATAGATGATATTACAGGATAGAGGATAGGATAGGATAGAGGATACGATATTATGGAGGATAGGATAGGATAGACGATAGGATAGGATAGAGGAAAGAATTGCGGATTGGATAGCATAGAGGATAGGATAGGATAGAGGATAGGATAGAATACGGGATACGATAGCGTTGAGGATAGGATAGGGTTCAGGATCGGATAGGATTGAGGATAGGATAGGATTTAGGATAGGATAGGATAGAGGATACGATAGGATAGAGGGTAGGATAGGATAGAGGGTAGGATAGGATAGAGGATACGATAGAGGATTGGATAGGATAGAGGATAGGATAGGATAGTGGATAGGATAAGATAGAGGATATGATAGAATAGAGTACAGGATAGGATAGAGGATAAGATAGGGTAGAGGATAGGATAGGATAGAGGATAGGATAGGATAGAGGATAGGATACAGGATTGGATAGGATAGAGGATAGGATAGGATAGAGAATATTATAATATAGAAGATAGGATAAGATAGAGGATAGGATAGAGGATTGGATAGGATAGAGGATAGGATACGATAGAGGATAGGATAGGATTGGATAGTGAATAGGATATAGGATTGGATTGGATAGAGGATAGAATAGGATAGAGGATAAGATAGGATAGAGGATAGGATATGATAGAGGATAGGATAGGATAGAGGATAGGATAGGATAGAGGATAGGATAGGGGATTGGATAGAATAGAGGATAGGATAGGATACAGGATAGGATAGGATAGAGGATATGATAGGATAGAGGATAGGATAGGATAGAGGATAGGATAGGATAGAGAATAGGATAGGATAGAGGATAGGATAGGATAGAGGATCGGATAGGATAGGATAGATGATATTATAGTAAAGAGGATAGGATATGATAGAGGATAGGATAGGGGACTGGATAGGATAGAGGATAGGATAGGATAGAGGAAAGGATAGGATAGAGGATAGGATAGGATAGAGGATAGGATAGGATAGAGGATAGGATAGGATAGAGGATAGGATAGAGGATAGGATAGGATAGAGGATAGGATAGGATAGAGGATAGGATAGGATAGAGGATAGGATAGGATAGAGGATAGGATAGGATAGAGGATAGGATAGGATAGAGGATAGGATAGGATAGAGGATAGGATAGGATAGAGGATAGGATAGGCTAGAGGATACGATATAGGAGTGGATAGGATAGAGGATAGGATACGATAGAGGATAGGATAGGATAGAGGATAGGATAGGATAGCGGAAAGATAGGATAGAGTATAGAATAGGATAGAGGATAGGATAGGATAGAGGATAGGATAGGATAGAGCATAGGATAGGATAGAGGATAGGATAGGATAGAGGATATGATAGGATAGGATAGAGGATAGGATTGGATAGAGGATAGGATAGGATAGAGGATAGGATAGGGGATTGGATAGAATAGAGGATAGGAGAGGGTACAGGATAGGATAGGATAGAGGATATGATAGGGTAGAGGATAGGATAGGATAGAGGATAGGATAGGATAGAGGATAGGATAGGATAGAGGATAGGATAGGATAGAGGATAGGATAGGATATAGGATAGGATAGGATAGAGGATAGGATAGGATAGGGGATTGGATAGAATAGAGGATAGGATAGGATACAGGATAGGATAGGATAGAGGATATGATAGGATAGAGGATAGGATAGGATAGAGGATAGGATGGGATAGAGGATAGGATAGGATAGAGGATAGGATAGGATAGGATAGAGGATAGGATAGTTGATATTATAGTAAAGAGGATAGGATATGATAGAGGATAGGATAGGGGACTGGATAGGATAGAGGATAGGATAGGATAGGGGATTGGATAGGATAGAGGATATGATAGGATAGAGGATAGGATAGGATAGAGGATAGGATATGATATAGGATAGGATATGATATAGGATAGGATAGGATAGAGGGTAGGATAGGATAGAGGATAGGATAGGATTGGATAGTGAATAGGATATAGGATTGGATTGGATAGAGGATAGAATAGGATAGAGGATAAGATAGGATAGAGGATAGGATAGGGGATTGGATAGAATAGAGGATAGGATAGGATACAGGATAGGATAGGATAGAGGATATGATAGGATAGAGGATAGGATAGGATAGAGGATAGGGTAGGATAGAGAATAGGATAGGATAGAGGATAGGATAGGATAGAGAATCGGATAGGATAGGATAGATGATATTATAGTAAAGAGGATAGGATATGATAGAGGATAGGATAGGGGACTGGATAGGATAGAGGATAGGATAGGATAGAGGATAGGATAGGATAGAGGATAGGATAGGATAGAGGATAGGATAGGATAGAGGATAGGATAGAGGATAGGATAGGATAGAGGATAGGATAGGATAGAGGATAGGATAGGATAGAGGATAGGATAGGCTAGAGGATACGATATAGGAGTAGATAGGATAGAGGATAGGATACGATAGAGGATAGGATAGGATAGAGGATAGGATAGGATAGCGGAAAGGATAGGATAGAGTATAGAATAGGATAGAGGATAGGATAGGATAGAGGATAGGATAGGATAGAGCATAGGATACGATAGAGGATAGGATAGGATAGAGGATATGATAGTATAGGATAGAGGATAGGATTGGATAGAGGATAGGATAGGATAGAGGATAGGATAGGATAGAGCATAGGATAGGATAGAGTATAGGATAGGATAGAGGATAGGATAGGATAGAGCATAGGATAGGATAGAGGATAGGATAGGATAGAGGATATGATAGGATAGGATAGAGGATAGGATTGGATAGAGGATAGGATAGGATAGAGGATAGGATAGGATAGAGGATAGGATAGGATAGAGGATATGATAGGATAGAGGATACGATATGGGATTGGATAGGATAGAGGATAGGATAGGGTAGAGGATAGGATAGGATAGAGGATAGGATAGGATAGAGGATAGGATAGGATAGAGGATAGGATAGGATAGAGGATAGGATAGAGGATAGGATAGAGGATAGGATAGGATAGAGGATAGGATAGGATAGAGGATAGGATAGGATAGAGGATAGGATAGGATAGAGGATAGGATAGGATAGAGGATAGGATAGAGGATAGGATAGGATAGAGGATAGGATAGGATAGAGGATAGGATAGGATAGAGGATAGGATAGGATAGAGGATAGGATAGGATAGAGGATAGGATAGGATAGGGGATTGGATAGAATAGAGGATAGGATAGGATACAGGATAGGATAGGATAGAGGATATGATAGGATAGAGGATAGGATAGGATAGAGGATAGGATGGGATAGAGGATAGGATAGGATAGAGGATAGGATAGGATAGGATAGAGGATAGGATAGTTGATATTATAGTAAAGAGGATAGGATATGATAGAGGATAGGATAGGGGACTGGATAGGATAGAGGATAGGATAGGATAGGGGATTGGATAGGATAGAGGATATGATAGGATAGAGGATAGGATAGGATAGAGGATAGGATATGATATAGGATAGGATAGGATAGAGGGTAGGATAGGATAGAGGATAGGATAGGATTGGATAGTGAATAGGATATAGGATTGGATTGGATAGAGGATAGAATAGGATAGAGGATAAGATAGGATAGAGGATAGGATAGGGGATTGGATAGAATAGAGGATAGGATAGGATACAGGATAGGATAGGATAGAGGATATGATAGGATAGAGGATAGGATAGGATAGAGGATAGGGTAGGATAGAGAATAGGATAGGATAGAGGATAGGATAGGATAGAGAATCGGATAGGATAGGATAGATGATATTATAGTAAAGAGGATAGGATATGATAGAGGATAGGATAGGGGACTGGATAGGATAGAGGATAGGATAGGATAGAGGATAGGATAGGATAGAGGATAGGATAGGATAGAGGATAGGATAGGATAGAGGATAGGATAGAGGATAGGATATCATAGAGGATAGGATAGGATAGAGGATAGGATAGGATAGAGGATAGGATAGGATAGAGGATAGGATAGGCTAGAGGATACGATATAGGAGTAGATAGGATAGAGGATAGGATACGATAGAGGATAGGATAGGATAGAGGATAGGATAGGATAGCGGAAAGGATAGGATAGAGTATAGAATAGGATAGAGGATAGGATAGGATAGAGGATAGGATAGGATAGAGCATAGGATAGGATAGAGGATAGGATAGGATAGAGGATATGATAGTATAGGATAGAGGATAGGATTGGATAGAGGATAGGATAGGATAGAGGATAGGATAGGATAGAGCATAGGATAGGATAGAGTATAGGATAGGATAGAGGATAGGATAGGATAGAGCATAGGATAGGATAGAGGATAGGATAGGATAGAGGATATGATAGGATAGGATAGAGGATAGGATTGGATAGAGGATAGGATAGGATAGAGGATAGGATAGGATAGAGGATAGGATAGGATAGAGGATATGATAGGATAGAGGATACGATATGGGATTGGATAGGATAGAGGATAGGATAGGATAGAGGATAGGATAGGATAGAGGATAGGATAGGATAGAGGATAGGATAGGATAGAGGATAGGATAGGATAGAGGATAGGATAGAGGATAGGATAGGATAGAGGATAGGATAGGATAGAGGATAGGATAGGATAGAGGATAGGATAGGATAGAGGATAGGATAGGATAGAGGATAGGATAGAGGATAGGATAGGATAGAGGATAGGATAGGATTGGATAGTGAATAGGATATAGGATTGGATTGGATAGAGGATAGAATAGGATAGAGGATAAGATAGGATAGAGGATAGGATAGGGGATTGGATAGAATAGAGGATAGGATAGGATACAGGATAGGATAGGATAGAGGATATGATAGGATAGAGGATAGGATAGGATAGAGGATAGGATAGGATAGAGAATAGGATAGGATAGAGGATAGGATAGGATAGAGAATCGGATAGGATAGGATAGATGATATTATAGTAAAGAGGATAGGATATGATAGAGGATAGGATAGGGGACTGGATAGGATAGAGGATAGGATAGGATAGAGGATAGGATAGGATAGAGGATAGGATAGGATAGAGGATAGGATAGGATAGAGGATAGGATAGGATAGAGGATAGGATAGAGGATAGGATAGGATAGAGGATAGGATAGGATAGAGGATAGGATAGGATAGAGGATAGGATAGGATAGAGGATAGGATAGGCTAGAGGATACGATATAGGAGTAGATAGGATAGAGGATAGGATACGATAGAGGATAGGATAGGATAGAGGATAGGATAGGATAGCGGAAAGGATAGGATAGAGTATAGAATAGGATAGAGGATAGGATAAGTAAGAGGATAGGATAGGATAGAGGATAGGGTAGTCCAAAGGATAGGATTGATGATGGGATAGGATAGAGGATAGGATAGGATAGAGGATACGATAGGATAGATTATAGGATAGGATAGAGGATAAGATTGGATAGATTATACGATACGATAGAGGATAGGATAGGATAGAGGATAGGATAGGATAGAGGATAGGATAGGATAGAGGATAGGATAGGATAGAGGATAGGATAGGATTGAGGATGGGATAGGATAGTTGATAGGATAGGATAGAGGATAGGATAGGATAGAGGATAGGATAGGATAGGGGATTGGATAGGATAGAGGATATGATAGGATAGAGGATAGGATAGGATAGAGGATAGGATATGATATAGGATAGGATAGGATAGAGGGTAGGATAGGATAGAGGATAGGATAGGATTGGATAGTGAATAGGATATAGGATTGGATTGGATAGAGGATAGAATAGGATAGAGGATAAGATAGGATAGAGGATAGGATAGGGGATTGGATAGAATAGAGGATAGGATAGGATACAGGATAGGATAGGATAGAGGATATGATAGGATAGAGGATAGGATAGGATAGAGGATAGGGTAGGATAGAGAATAGGATAGGATAGAGGATAGGATAGGATAGAGAATCGGATAGGATAGGATAGATGATATTATAGTAAAGAGGATAGGATATGATAGAGGATAGGATAGGGGACTGGATAGGATAGAGGATAGGATAGGATAGAGGATAGGATAGGATAGAGGATAGGATAGGATAGAGGATAGGATAGGATAGAGGATAGGATAGAGGATAGGATAGGATAGAGGATAGGATAGGATAGAGGATAGGATAGGATAGAGGATAGGATAGGATAGAGGATAGGATAGGCTAGAGGATACGATATAGGAGTAGATAGGATAGAGGATAGGATACGATAGAGGATAGGATAGGATAGAGGATAGGATAGGATAGCGGAAAGGATAGGATAGAGTATAGAATAGGATAGAGGATAGGATAGGATAGAGGATAGGATAGGATAGAGCATAGGATAGGATAGAGGATAGGATAGGATAGAGGATATGATAGTATAGGATAGAGGATAGGATTGGATAGAGGATAGGATAGGATAGAGGATAGGATAGGATAGAGCATAGGATAGGATAGAGTATAGGATAGGATAGAGGATAGGATAGGATAGAGCATAGGATAGGATAGAGGATAGGATAGGATAGAGGATATGATAGGATAGGATAGAGGATAGGATTGGATAGAGGATAGGATAGGATAGAGGATAGGATAGGATAGAGGATAGGATAGGATAGAGGATATGATAGGATAGAGGATACGATATGGGATTGGATAGGATAGAGGATAGGATAGGATAGAGGATAGGATAGGATAGAGGATAGGATAGGATAGAGGATAGGATAGGATAGAGGATAGGATAGGATAGAGGATAGGATAGGATAGAGGATAGGATAGAGGATAGGATAGGATAGAGGATAGGATAGGATAGAGGATAGGATAGGATAGAGGATAGGATAGGATAGAGGATAGGATAGGATAGAGGATAGGATAGAGGATAGGATAGGATAGAGGATAGGATAGGATTGGATAGTGAATAGGATATAGGATTGGATTGGATAGAGGATAGAATAGGATAGAGGATAAGATAGGATAGAGGATAGGATAGGGGATTGGATAGAATAGAGGATAGGATAGGATAGAGGATAGGATAGGATAGAGGATAGGATAGGATAGAGGATAGGATAGAGGATAGGATAGGATAGAGGATAGGATAGGATAGAGGATAGGATAGGATAGAGGATAGGATAGGATAGAGGATAGGATAGGCTAGAGGATACGATATAGGAGTAGATAGGATAGAGGATAGGATACGATAGAGGATAGGATAGGATAGAGGATAGGATAGGATAGCGGAAAGGATAGGATAGAGTATAGAATAGGATAGAGGATAGGATAAGTAAGAGGATAGGATAGGATAGAGGATAGGGTAGTCCAAAGGATAGGATTGATGATGGGATAGGATAGAGGATAGGATAGGATAGGATAGAGAATAGGATAGGGTACATGGTATTATAGGATAGAGGATAGGATAGGATAGAGGATAGGATAGGGGATTCGATAGGATAGAGGATAGGATAGAGGATAGGATAGGATAGAGGATAGGATAGGATAGATTATAGGTTACGATAGAACATACGATATTATGGAGGAAAGGATAGGATAGAGAACAGGATAGGATGGAGGACAGGATAGAGGATAGGATAGGATAGACTATAGGATAGGGTTGAGGATAGGATAGGATAGAGGATATGATATTATAAAGAACAGGATAGCATAGAGGATAGGATAGGATGCAGGATAGGATAGGTTTGAGGATAGGATAGGATAGAGGATAGGATAGGATAGAGGATAGGATAGGATAGAGGATAGGATAGGATAGAGGATAGGATAGGATAGAGGATAGGATAGGATAGAGGATAGGATAGGATAGAGGATAGGATAGAGGATAGGATAGGATAGGATAGAGGATAGGATAGGATAGAGGATAGGATATGATAGAGGATAGGATAGGATAGAGGATAGGATAAGTAAGAGGATAGGGTAGGATAGAGGATAGGATACAGGAAAGGATAGGATTGAGGATGGGAGAGGATAGATGATAGGATATGATAGAGAATAGGATAGGATAGAGGATAGGATAGGATGGAGGATAGGATAGAGGATTGGATAGGATAGAGGATAGGATATGATAGGATAGAGGATAGGATATGATACAGGATATGATAGGATTGAGGATAGGATAGGATAGTTGATAGGATAGGATAGAGCATAAGATAGAGGATAGGATAGGATAGGATACATGGTATTATAGGGTAGAGGATAGGATAGGATAGAGGATAGGATAGGATAGAGGATAGGATAGGATAGAGGATAGGATAGGATAGAGGATAGGATAGGATAGAGGATAGGATAGGATAGAGGATAGGATAGGATTGAGGATGGGATAGGATAGTTGATAGGATAGGATAGAGGATAGGATAGAGGATAGGATAAGTAAGAGGATAGGATAGGATAGAGGATAGGATAGACGAAAGGATAGGATTGATGATGGGATAGGATAGAGGATGGGATAGGATAGAGGATAGGATTGGATAGAGGATAGGATAGAGGAAAGGATAGGATTAAGGATGGGAGAGGATAGAGGATAGGATATGATAGAGAATAGGATAGGTTAGAGGATAGGATAGGATGGAGGATAGGATAGAGGATTGGATAGGATAGAGGATAGGAAACGATAGAGGATAGGATAGGATAGAGGATAAGATTGGATAGAGGATAGTATAGGATAGAGGATAGGATAGGATAGAGGACAGGACAGGATAGAGGATAGGATACGATAGAGGATACGATAGGATAGATTATAGGATAGGATAGAGTATAGGATATGATAGAGGATAGGATTAGTAAGAGCATAGGATAGGATAGAGGATAGGATAGGATAGAGGATAGGATATAATAGAGGATAGGATTAGTAAGAGCATAGGATAGGATAGAGGATAGGATAGCATAGAGGATAGGATAGGATAGAGGATAGGATAGGACAGAGGATAAGATTGGATAGAGGATAGGATAGGATAGGTCATAAGATAGGATAGAGGACAGGATAGGATAGAGGATAGGATAGGATAGAGGATAGGATAGGATAGAGGATAGGATACAATAGAGGATAAGATTGGATAGAGGATAGTATAGGATAGAGGATAGGATAGGATAGAGGACAGGACAGGATAGAGGATAGGATACGATAGGATAGATAATAGGATAGGATAGAGTACAGGATATGATAGAGGATAGGATTAGTAAGAGCATAGGATAGGATAGAGGATAAGATAGCATAGAGGATAGGATAGAGGATAGGATAGGATAGAGGATAGGATATGATAGAGGATCGGATGGGATAGAGGATAGGATAGGATAGAGGATAGGATAGAGGAAAGGATAGGATAGAGGATAGGATACGATAGAACATACGATATTATAGAAAAAAGGATACGATAGAGGATAGGATAGGATAGAGGATACGATATGGGATTGCCTAGGATAGAGGATAGGATAGGATAGAGGATCGGAGAGGATAGAGGATAGGATAGGATAGAGGATAGGATAAGTAAGAGGATAGGATAGGATAGAGGATAGGGTAGTCCAAAGGATAGGATTGATGATGGGATAGGATAGAGGATAGGATAGGATAGAGGATACGATAGGATAGATTATAGGATAGGATAGAGGATAAGATTGGATAGATTATACGATACGATAGAGGATAGGATAGGATAGAGGATAGGATAGGATAGAGGATAGGATAGGATAGAGGATAGGATAGGATAGAGGATAGGATAGGATTGAGGATGGGATAGGATAGTTGATAGGATAGGATAGAGGATAGGATAGGATAGAGGATAGGATAGGATAGGTGATAGGGTAGGATAGAGGATAGGATAGGATAGGTGATAAGATAGGATAGAGGACAGGATAGGATAGAGGATAGGATTGGATGGAGGATCGGATAGGATAGAGGATAGGATAGGATAGAGGATAGGATAGCATAGAGGATAGGATAGGGTAGAGGATAGGATAGGACAGAGGATAAGATTGGATAGAGGATAGGATAGGATAGAGGATAGGATAGGATAGAGGATAGGATAGGATAGAGGATAGGATAGGATAGGTCACAAGATAGGATAGAGGACAGGATAGGATAGAGGATAGGATAGGATAGAGGATAGGATAGGATAGTTGATAGGATATAATAGAGGATAGGATTAGTAAGAGCATAGGATAGGATAGAGGATAGGATAGCATAGAGGATAGGATAGGATGGAGGATAGGATAGAGGATAGGATAGGATAGAGGATATGATAGGATAGGATAGAGGATAGGATTGGATAGAGGATAGGATAGGATAGAGGATAGGATAGGATAGAGGATAGGATAGGATAGAGGATAGGATAGGATAGAGGATAGGATAGGATAGAGGATAGGATAGGATAGAGGATAGGATAGGATAGAGGATAGGATAGAGGATAGGATAGGATAGGATAGAGGATAGGATAGGATAGAGTATAGGATATGATAGAGGATAGGATAGGATAGAGGATAGGATAAGTAAGAGGATAGGGTAGGATAGAGGATAGGATACAGGAAAGGATAGGATTGAGGATGGGAGAGGATAGATGATAGGATATGATAGAGAATAGGATAGGATAGAGGATAGGATAGGATGGAGGATAGGATAGAGGATTGGATAGGATAGAGGATAGGATATGATAGGATAGAGGATAGGATATGATACAGGATATGATAGGATTGAGGATAGGATAGGATAGTTGATAGGATAGGATAGAGCATAAGATAGAGGATAGGATAGGATAGGATACATGGTATTATAGGGTAGAGGATAGGATAGGATAGAGGATAGGATAGGATAGAGGATAGGATAGGATAGAGGATAGGATAGGATAGAGGATAGGATAGGATAGAGGATAGGATAGGATAGAGGATAGGATAGGATAGAGGATAGGATAGGATTGAGGATGGGATAGGATAGTTGATAGGATAGGATAGAGGATAGGATAGAGGATAGGATAAGTAAGAGGATAGGATAGGATAGAGGATAGGATAGACGAAAGGATAGGATTGATGATGGGATAGGATAGAGGATGGGATAGGATAGTTGATAGGATAGGATAGAGGATAGGATAGGATAGAGGATAGGATAGGATAGAGGATAGGATAGGATAGAGGATAGGATAGGATAGAGAATAGGATAGGATAGAGGATAGGATAGGATAGAGGATAGGGTAGGATAGAGGATAGGATAGGATAGGTGATAGGGTAGGATAGAGGATAGGATAGGATAGGTGATAAGATAGGATAGAGGACAGGATAGGATAGAGGATAGGATTGGATGGAGGATCGGATAGGATAGAGGATAGGATAGGATAGAGGATAGGATAGGATAGAGGATAGGATAGCATAGAGGATAGGATAGGGTAGAGGATAGGATAGGACAGAGGATAAGATTGGATAGAGGATAGGATAGGATAGAGGATAGGATAGGATAGAGGATAGGATATGATAGAGGATAGGATAGGATTGAGGATATGATAGGATAGAGGATAGGATAAGTAAGAGGATAGGATAGGATAGAGGATAGGATAGACGAAAGGATAGGATTGATGATGGGATAGGATAGAGGATGGGATAGGATAGAGGATAGGA
Source organism: Halictus rubicundus (assembly GCF_050948215.1). Classification (NCBI taxonomy): domain Eukaryota; kingdom Metazoa; phylum Arthropoda; class Insecta; order Hymenoptera; family Halictidae; genus Halictus; species Halictus rubicundus. The sequence continues at coordinate 404,316 of NW_027488702.1, forward strand.
TTGGATAGAGGATAGGATAGAGGAAAGGATAGGATTAAGGATGGGAGAGGATAGAGGATAGGATATGATAGAGAATAGGATAGGTTAGAGGATAGGATAGGATGGAGGATAGGATAGAGGATTGGATAGGATAGAGGATAGGAAACGATAGAGGATAGGATAGGATAGAGGATAAGATTGGATAGAGGATAGTATAGGATAGAGGATAGGATAGGATAGAGGACAGGACAGGATAGAGGATAGGATACGATAGAGGATACGATAGGATAGATTATAGGATAAGATAGAGTATAGGATATGATAGAGGATAGGATTAGTAAGAGCATAGGATAGGATAGAGGATAGGATAGCATAGAGGATAGGATACATGGTATTATAGGGTAGAGGATAGGATAGGAAAGAGAATAGGATAGTATAGAGAATAGGATAGGATAGAGGATAGGATAGGATAGAGGATAGGATAGAGTATAGGATAGGATAGAGGATAAGATAGAGGATAGGATAGGATAGAGGATAGGATATAATAGAGGATAGGATTAGTAAGAGCATAGGATAGGATAGAGGATAGGATAGCATAGAGGATAGGATAGGATAGAGGATAGGATAGGACAGAGGATAAGATTGGATAGAGGATAGGATAGGATAGGTCATAAGATAGGATAGAGGACAGGATAGGATAGAGGATAGGATAGGATAGAGGATAGGATAGGATAGAGGATAGGATAGGATAGAGGATAAGATTGGATAGAGGATAGTATAGGATAGAGGATAGGATAGGATAGAGGACAGGACAGGATAGAGGATAGGATACGATAGGATAGATAATAGGATAGGATAGAGTATAGGATATGATAGAGGATAGGATTAGTAAGAGCATAGGATAGGATAGAGGATAGGATAGCATAGAGGATAGGATAGAGGATAGGATAGGATAGAGGATAGGATATGATAGAGGATCGGATGGGATAGAGGATAGGATAGGATAGAGGATAGGATAGAGGAAAGGATAGGATAGAGGATAGGATACGATAGAACATACGATATTATAGAAAAAAGGATACGATAGAGGATAGGATAGGATAGAGGATACGATATGGGATTGCCTAGGATAGAGGATAGGATAGGATAGAGGATCGGAGAGGATAGAGGATAGGATAGGATAGTGGATAGGATAAGTAAGAGGATAGGATAGGATAGAGGATAGGGTAGTCCAAAGGATAGGATTGATGATGGGATAGGATAGAGGATAGGATAGGATAGAGGATACGATAGGATAGATTATAGGATAGGATAGAGGATAGGATAGGATAGAGGATAGGGTAGGATAGAGGATAGGATAGGATAGGTGATAGGGTAGGATAGAGGATAGGATAGGATAGGTGATAAGATAGGATAGAGGACAGGATAGGATAGAGGATAGGATTGGATGGAGGATCGGATAGGATAGAGGATAGGATAGGATAGAGGATAGGATAGCATAGAGGATAGGATAGGGTAGAGGATAGGATAGGACAGAGGATAAGATTGGATAGAGGATAGGATAGGATAGAGGATAGGATAGGATAGAGGATAGGATAGGATAGAGGATAGGATAGGATAGGTCACAAGATAGGATAGAGGACAGGATAGGATAGAGGATAGGATAGGATAGAGGATAGGATAGGATAGTTGATAGGATATAATAGAGGATAGGATTAGTAAGAGCATAGGATAGGATAGAGGATAGGATAGCATAGAGGATAGGATAGGATGGAGGATAGGATAGAGGATAGGATAGGATAGAGGATAGGATAGGATAGAGGATAGGATAGGATAGAGGATAGGATAGGATAGGATAGAGGATAGGATAGGATAGAGGATAGGATATGATAGAGGATAGGATAGGATTGAGGATAGGATAGGATAGAGGATAGCATAAGTAAGAGGATAGGATAGGATAGAGGATAGGATAGACGAAAGGATAGGATTGATGATGGGATAGGATAGAGGATGGGATAGGATAGAGGATAGGATATGATAGAGAATAGGATAGGATAGAGGATAGGATAGTTTGGAGGATAGGATAGAGGATTGGATAGGATAGAGGATAGGATAGGATAGAGGATAGGATAGGGGATTGATAGGATAGAGATTAGGATAGGATAGAGGATATTATAGGATAGAGGATAGCATAGGATAGAGCATACGATAGAGGATAGGATAGGATAGGATAGAGAATAGGATAGGGTACATGGTATTATAGGATAGAGGATAGGATAGGATAGAGGATAGGATAGGGGATTCGATAGGATAGAGGATAGGATAGAGGATAGGATAGGATAGAGGATAGGATAGGATAGATTATAGGTTACGATAGAACATACGATATTATGGAGGAAAGGATAGGATAGAGAACAGGATAGGATGGAGGACAGGATAGAGGATAGGATAGGATAGACTATAGGATAGGGTTGAGGATAGGATAGGATAGAGGATATGATATTATAAAGAACAGGATAGCATAGAGGATAGGATAGGATGCAGGATAGGATAGGTTTGAGGATAGGATAGGATAGAGGATAGGATAGGATAGAGGATAGGATAGGATAGAGGATAGCATAGGATAGAGGATTGGATTGGATAGAGGATAGGATAGGATAGAGGATATGATTGGATAGAGGATAGGATATGATAGAGCATAGGATATGATAGAGGATAGGATAGGATTGAGGATAGGATTGGATAGTGGATAGAATAGGATAGTGGATAGGATAGGATACAGCATACGAAAGAGGATAGGATAGGATAGGATAGAGAATAGGATAGGATACATGGTATTATAGGGTAGAGGATAGGATAGGGGATTGGATAGGATAGAGGATAGGATAGGATAGGATAGAGGATAGGATAGAGGATAGGATAGGATTGAGGATAGGATAGGTTTGAGGATAGGATAGGATAGAGGATAGGATACGATATATTATAGGATATGATAGAGGATAGGATAGGATATGAGATTGAATATTATAGAGGATAGGATAGGATATGAGATTGAATATTATAGAGGATAGGATAGGATAGAGGATAGGTTACGATAGAAGATACGATATTATAGAGGAAAGGATAGGATAGAGAACAGGATAGGATGGAGGATAGGATAGAGGATAGGATACGATAAGAGGATAGGATAGGATAGAGGATAGCATAGGATTGAGGATAGGATAGGATAGAGGATAGGATAATATAGAATATAGGATTGGATTGAGGATAGGGTAGGATAGAGGATAGAATAGGATAGAGGATAGCATTGGATAGACAATAGGATAGAGGATAGGATAGAGGATAGGATAGGATAGAGGATATTATAGTATAGAGGATAGGATAGAGGATATTATAGTATAGAGGATAGGATAGAATTGAGGATAGGATAGGATAGGATAGAGGATAGGGTAGGATAGAGGATAGGATAGGATAGGTGATAAGATAGGATAGAGGACAGGATAGGATAGAGGATAGGATTGGATAGAGGATCGGATAGGATAGAGGATAGGATAGGATAGAGGATAGGATAGAGGAAAGGATAGGATAGAGGATAGGATACGATAGAACATACGATATTATAGAAAAAAGGATACGATAAGAGGATAGGATAGGATTGAGGATAAGATTGGATAGATTATACGATACGATAGAGGATAGGATAGGATAGAGGATAGGATAGGATAGAGGATAGGATAGGATAGAGGATAGGATAGGATAGAGGATAGGATAGGATAGAGGATAGGATTGGATAGAGGATAGCATAGGATAGAGGATAGGATAGGATAGAGGATAGGATAGGATAGAGGATAGGATAGGATAGAGGATAGGATAGGATAGAGGATAGGATAGGATAGAGGATAGGATAGGATAGAGGATAGGATAAAGGATAGGATAGGATAGAGGATAAGATAGAGGATAGGATAGGATAGAGGATAGGATATAATAGAGGATAGGATTAGTAAGAGCATAGGATAGGATAGAGGATAGGATAGCGTAGAGGATAGGATAGGATAGAGGACAGGACAGGACAGAGGATAAGATTGGATAGAGGATAGGATAGGATAGAGGATAGGATAGGATAGAGGATAGGATAGGATAGGTCATAAGATAGGATAGAGGATGGGATAGGATAGAGGATAGGGTAGGATAGAGGATAGGATAGGATAGGTGATAAGATAGGATTGAGGACAGGATAGGATAGAGGATAGGATTGGATAGAGGATCGGATAGGATAGAGGATAGGATAGGATAGAGGATAGGATAGAGGAAAGGATAGGATAGAGGATAGGATACGATAGAACATACGATATTATAGAAAAAAGGATACGATAGAGGATAGGATAGGATAGAGGATAGGATATGGGATTGCCTAGGATAGAGGATAGGATAGGATAGAGGATCGGAGATAATAGAGGGTAGGATAGGATAGAGGATAGGATAAGTAAGAGGATAGGATAGGATAGAGGATAGGGTAGTCCAAAGGATAGGATTGATGATGGGATAGGATAGAGGATAGGATAGGATAGAGGATACGATAGGATAGATTATAGGATAGGATAGAGGATAGGATAGGATAGAGGATAGGGTAGGATAGAGGATAGGATAGGATAGGTGATAGGGTAGGATAGAGGATAGGATAGGATAGGTGATAAGATAGGATAGAGGACAGGATAGGATAGAGGATAGGATTGGATGGAGGATCGGATAGGATAGAGGATAGGATAGGATAGAGGATAGGATAGCATAGAGGATAGGATAGGGTAGAGGATAGGATAGGACAGAGGATAAGATTGGATAGAGGATAGGATAGGATAGAGGATAGGATAGGATAGAGGATAGGATAGGATAGAGGATAGGATAGGATAGGTCACAAGATAGGATAGAGGACAGGATAGGATAGAGGATAGGATAGGATAGAGGATAGGATAGGATAGTTGATAGGATATAATAGAGGATAGGATTAGTAAGAGCATAGGATAGGATAGAGGATAGGATAGCATAGAGGATAGGATAGGATGGAGGATAGGATAGAGGATAGGATAGGATAGAGGATAGGATAGGATAGAGGATAGGATAGGATAGAGGATAGGATAGGATAGGATAGAGGATAGGATAGGATAGAGGATAGGATATGATAGAGGATAGGATAGGATTGAGGATAGGATAGGATAGAGGATAGCATAAGTAAGAGGATAGGATAGGATAGAGGATAGGATAGACGAAAGGATAGGATTGATGATGGGATAGGATAGAGGATGGGATAGGATAGAGGATAGGATATGATAGAGAATAGGATAGGATAGAGGATAGGATAGTTTGGAGGATAGGATAGAGGATTGGATAGGATAGAGGATAGGATAGGATAGAGGATAGGATAGGGGATTGATAGGATAGAGATTAGGATAGGATAGAGGATATTATAGGATAGAGGATAGCATAGGATAGAGCATACGATAGAGGATAGGATAGGATAGGATAGAGAATAGGATAGGGTACATGGTATTATAGGATAGAGGATAGGATAGGATAGAGGATAGGATAGGGGATTCGATAGGATAGAGGATAGGATAGAGGATAGGATAGGATAGAGGATAGGATAGGATAGATTATAGGTTACGATAGAACATACGATATTATGGAGGAAAGGATAGGATAGAGAACAGGATAGGATGGAGGACAGGATAGAGGATAGGATAGGATAGACTATAGGATAGGGTTGAGGATAGGATAGGATAGAGGATATGATATTATAAAGAACAGGATAGCATAGAGGATAGGATAGGATGCAGGATAGGATAGGTTTGAGGATAGGATAGGATAGAGGATAGGATAGGATAGAGGATAGGATAGGATAGAGGATAGCATAGGATAGAGGATTGGATTGGATAGAGGATAGGATAGGATAGAGGATATGATTGGATAGAGGATAGGATATGATAGAGCATAGGATATGATAGAGGATAGGATAGGATTGAGGATAGGATTGGATAGTGGATAGAATAGGATAGTGGATAGGATAGGATACAGCATACGAAAGAGGATAGGATAGGATAGGATAGAGAATAGGATAGGATACATGGTATTATAGGGTAGAGGATAGGATAGGGGATTGGATAGGATAGAGGATAGGATAGGATAGGATAGAGGATAGGATAGAGGATAGGATAGGATTGAGGATAGGATAGGTTTGAGGATAGGATAGGATAGAGGATAGGATACGATATATTATAGGATATGATAGAGGATAGGATAGGATATGAGATTGAATATTATAGAGGATAGGATAGGATATGAGATTGAATATTATAGAGGATAGGATAGGATAGAGGATAGGTTACGATAGAAGATACGATATTATAGAGGAAAGGATAGGATAGAGAACAGGATAGGATGGAGGATAGGATAGAGGATAGGATACGATAAGAGGATAGGATAGGATAGAGGATAGCATAGGATTGAGGATAGGATAGGATAGAGGATAGGATAATATAGAATATAGGATTGGATTGAGGATAGGGTAGGATAGAGGATAGAATAGGATAGAGGATAGCATTGGATAGACAATAGGATAGAGGATAGGATAGAGGATAGGATAGGATAGAGGATATTATAGTATAGAGGATAGGATAGAGGATATTATAGTATAGAGGATAGGATAGAATTGAGGATAGGATAGGATAGGATAGAGGATAGGGTAGGATAGAGGATAGGATAGGATAGGTGATAAGATAGGATAGAGGACAGGATAGGATAGAGGATAGGATTGGATAGAGGATCGGATAGGATAGAGGATAGGATAGGATAGAGGATAGGATAGAGGAAAGGATAGGATAGAGGATAGGATACGATAGAACATACGATATTATAGAAAAAAGGATACGATAAGAGGATAGGATAGGATTGAGGATAAGATTGGATAGATTATACGATACGATAGAGGATAGGATAGGATAGAGGATAGGATAGGATAGAGGATAGGATAGGATAGAGGATAGGATAGGATAGAGGATAGGATAGGATAGAGGATAGGATTGGATAGAGGATAGCATAGGATAGAGGATAGGATAGGATAGAGGATAGGATAGGATAGAGGATAGGATAGGATAGAGGATAGGATAGGATAGAGGATAGGATAGGATAGAGGATAGGATAGGATAGAGGATAGGATAAAGGATAGGATAGGATAGAGGATAAGATAGAGGATAGGATAGGATAGAGGATAGGATATAATAGAGGATAGGATTAGTAAGAGCATAGGATAGGATAGAGGATAGGATAGCGTAGAGGATAGGATAGGATAGAGGACAGGACAGGACAGAGGATAAGATTGGATAGAGGATAGGATAGGATAGAGGATAGGATAGGATAGAGGATAGGATAGGATAGGTCATAAGATAGGATAGAGGATGGGATAGGATAGAGGATAGGGTAGGATAGAGGATAGGATAGGATAGGTGATAAGATAGGATTGAGGACAGGATAGGATAGAGGATAGGATTGGATAGAGGATCGGATAGGATAGAGGATAGGATAGGATAGAGGATAGGATAGAGGAAAGGATAGGATAGAGGATAGGATACGATAGAACATACGATATTATAGAAAAAAGGATACGATAGAGGATAGGATAGGATAGAGGATAGGATATGGGATTGCCTAGGATAGAGGATAGGATAGGATAGAGGATCGGAGATAATAGAGGGTAGGATAGGATAGAGGATAGGATAAGTAAGAGGATAGGATAGGATAGAGGATAGGGTAGTCCAAAGGATAGGATTGATGATGGGATAGGATAGAGGATAGGATAGGATAGAGGATACGATAGGATAGGTTATAGGATAGGATAGAGGATAAGATTGGATAGATTATACGATACGATAGAGGATAGGATAGGATAGAGGATAGGATAGGATAGAGGATAGGATAGGATAGAGGATAGGATAGGATTGAGGATGGGATAGGATAGTTGATAGGATAGGATAGAGGATAGGATAGAGGATAGGATAAGTAAGAGGATAGGATAGGATAGAGGATAGGATAGACGAAAGGATAGGATTGATGATGGGATAGGATAGAGGATGGGATAGGATAGAGGATAGGATTGGATAGAGGATAGGATAGAGGAAAGGATAGGATTGAGGATGGGAGAGGATAGAGGATAGGATATGATAGAGAATAGGATAGGATAGAGGATAGGATAGGATGGAGGATAGGATAGAGGATTGGATAGGATAGAGGATAGGATACGATAGAGGATAGGATAGGATAGAGGATAAGATTGGATAGTGGATAGTATAGGATAGAGGATAGGATAGGATAAAGGACAGGACAGGATAGAGGATAGGATACGATAGAGGATACGATAGGATAGATTATAGGATAGGATAGAGTATAGGATATGATAGAGGATAGGATTAGTAAGAGCATAGGATAGGATAGAGGATAGGATAGCATAGAGGATAGGATATGATGGAGGATAGGATAGAGAATAGGATAGGATAGAGGATAGGATAGGATAGAGGATAGGATAGGATAGAGGATAGGATAGGATAGAGGATAGGATAGGATAGAGGATAGGATAGGACAGAGGATAGGATAGGATAGAGGATAGGATATAATAGAGGATAGGATTAGTAAGAGCATAGGATAGGATAGAGGATAGGATAGCATAGAGGATAGGATAGGTTAGAGGATAGAATAGGATAGAGGATCGGATAGGAGAGAGGATAGGATAGGATAGAGGATAGGATAGGATAGAGGATAGGATAGGATAGAGGGTAGGATAGGATAGAGGATAGGATAGGATAGAGGATAGGATAGGATAGTTGATAGGATAGGATAGAGGATAGGATAGAGGATAGGATAAGTAAGAGGATAGGATAGGATAGAGGATAGGATAGACGAAAGGATAGGATTGATGATGGGATAGGATAGAGGATGGGATAGGATAGAGGATAGGATTGGATAGAGGATAGGATAGAGGAAAGGATAGGATTGAGGATGGGAGAGGATAGAGGATAGGATATGATAGAGAATAGGATAGGATAGAGGATAGGATAGGATGGAGGATAGGATAGAGGATTGGATAGGATAGAGGATAGGATACGATAGAGGATAGGATAGGATAGAGGATAAGATTGGATAGTGGATAGTATAGGATAGAGGATAGGATAGGATAAAGGACAGGACAGGATAGAGGATAGGATACGATAGAGGATACGATAGGATAGATTATAGGATAGGATAGAGTATAGGATATGATAGAGGATAGGATTAGTAAGAGCATAGGATAGGATAGAGGATAGGATAGCATAGAGGATAGGATATGATGGAGGATAGGATAGAGAATAGGATAGGATAGAGGATAGGATAGGATAGAGGATAGGATAGGATAGAGGATAGGATAGGATAGAGGATAGGATAGGATAGAGGATAGGATAGGACAGAGGATAGGATAGGATAGGTCATAAGATAGGATAGAGGACAGGATAGGATAGAGGATAGGATACGATAGGATAGATAATAGGATAGGATAGAGTATAGGATATGATAGAGGATAGGATTAGTAAGAGCATAGGATAGGATAGAGGATAGGATAGCATAGAGGATAGGATAGAGGATAGGATAGGATAGAGGATAGGATATGATAGAGGATCGGATGGGATAGAGGATAGGATAGGATAGAGGATAGGATAGAGGAAAGGATAGGATAGAGGATAGGATACGATAGAACATACGATATTATAGAAAAAAGGATACGATAGAGGATAGGATAGGATAGAGGATACGATATGGGATTGCCTAGGATAGAGGATAGGATAGGATAGAGGATCGGAGAGGATAGAGGATAGGATAGGATAGTGGATAGGATAAGTAAGAGGATAGGATAGGATAGAGGATAGGGTAGTCCAAAGGATAGGATTGATGATGGGATAGGATAGAGGATAGGATAGGATAGAGGATACGATAGGATAGATTATATGATAGGATAGAGGATAGGATAGGATAGAGGATAGGGTAGGATAGAGGATAGGATAGGATAGGTGATAGGGTAGGATAGAGGATAGGATAGGATAGGTGATAAGATAGGATAGAGGACAGGATAGGATAGAGGATAGGATTGGATGGAGGATCGGATAGGATAGAGGATAGGATAGGATAGAGGATAGGATAGCATAGAGGATAGGATAGGGTAGAGGATAGGATAGGACAGAGGATAAGATTGGATAGAGGATAGGATAGGATAGAGGATAGGATAGGATAGAGGATAGGATAGGATAGAGGATAGGATAGGATAGGTCACAAGATAGGATAGAGGACAGGATAGGATAGAGGATAGGATAGGATAGAGGATAGGATAGGATAGTTGATAGGATATAATAGAGGATAGGATTAGTAAGAGCATAGGATAGGATAGAGGATAGGATAGCATAGAGGATAGGATAGGATGGAGGATAGGATAGAGGATAGGATAGGATAGAGGATAGGATAGGATAGAGGATAGGATAGGATAGAGGATAGGATAGGATAGGATAGAGGATAGGATAGGATAGAGGATAGGATATGATAGAGGATAGGATAGGATTGAGGATAGGATAGGATAGAGGATAGCATAAGTAAGAGGATAGGATAGGATAGAGGATAGGATAGACGAAAGGATAGGATTGATGATGGGATAGGATAGAGGATGGGATAGGATAGAGGATAGGATATGATAGAGAATAGGATAGGATAGAGGATAGGATAGGATGGAGGATAGGATAGAGGATTGGATAGGATAGAGGATAGGATAGGATAGAGGATAGGATAGGGGATTGATAGGATAGAGATTAGGATAGGATAGAGGATATTATAGGATAGAGGATAGCATAGGATAGAGCATACGATAGAGGATAGGATAGGATAGGATAGAGAATAGGATAGGGTACACGGTATTATAGGATAGAGGATAGGATAGGATAGAGGATAGGATAGGGGATTCGATAGGATAGAGGATAGGATAGAGGATAGGATAGGATAGAGGATAGGATAGGATAGATTATAGGTTACGATAGAACATACGATATTATGGAGGAAAGGATAGGATAGAGAACAGGATAGGATGGAGGACAGGATAGAGGATAGGATAGGATAGACTATAGGATAGGGTTGAGGATAGGATAGGATAGAGGATATGATATTATAAAGAACAGGATAGCATAGAGGATAGGATAGGATGCAGGATAGGATAGGTTTGAGGATAGGATAGGATAGAGGATAGGATAGGATAGAGGATAGGATAGGATAGAGGATAGCATAGGATAGAGGATTGGATTGGATAGAGGATAGGATAGGATAGAGGATATGATTGGATAGAGGATAGGATATGATAGAGCATAGGATATGATAGAGGATAGGATAGGATTGAGGATAGGATAGGATAGTGGATAGAATAGGATAGTGGATAGGATAGGATACAGCATACGAAAGAGGATAGGATAGGATAGGATAGAGAATAGGATAGGATACATGGTATTATAGGGTAGAGGATAGGATAGGGGATTGGATAGGATAGAGGATAGGATAGGATAGGATAGGATAGATGATAGGATAGGATAGAGGATAGGATAGGATAGAGGATAGTATAGGATAGGGGATACTATAGGATAGAGGATAGGATAAGATTGAGGATAGGATTGGATAGAGGATATGATAGGATAGGGATAGGATAGGATAGGATTGAGGATAGGATAGGATAGAGGATAGGATAGGATAGGATTGAGGATAGGATAGGATTGAGGATAGGATAGGATAGAGGATAGGATAGAGGATTGGATAATATAGAGGATAGGATACGATAGAGGATAGGATATGATAGAGGATAGGATAGAGGATTGGATAGGATAGAAGATAGGATACGATATATTATAGGATATGATAGAGGATAGGATAGGATATGAGATTGAATATTATAGAGGATAGGATAGGATAGAGGATAGGTTACGATAGAAGATACGATATTATAGAGGAAAGGATAGGATAGAGAACAGGATAGGATGGAGGATAGGATAGAGGATAGGATACGATAAGAGGATAGGATAGGATAGAGGATAGCATAGGATTGAGGATAGGATAGGATAGAGGATAGGATAATATAGAATATAGGATTGGATTGAGGATAGGGTAGGATAGAGGATAGAATAGGATAGAGGATAGGATTGGATAGACAATAGGATAGAGGATAGGATAGAGGATAGGATAGGATAGAGGATATTATAGTATAGAGGATAGGATAGAGGATATTATAGTATAGAGGATAGGATAGAATTGAGGATAGGATAGGATAGGATAGAGGATAGGGTAGGATAGAGGATAGGATAGGATAGGTGATAAGATAGGATAGAGGACAGGATAGGATAGAGGATAGGATTGGATAGAGGATCGGATAGGATAGAGGATAGGATAGGATAGAGGATAGGATAGAGGAAAGGATAGGATAGAGGATAGGATACGATAGAACATACGATATTATAGAAAAAAGGATACGATAAGAGGATAGGATAGGATAGAGGATAAGATTGGATAGATTATACGATACGATAGAGGATAGGATAGGATAGAGGATAGGATAGGATAGAGGATAGGATAGGATAGAGGATAGGATAGGATAGAGGATAGGATAGGATAGAGGATAGGATAGGATAGAGGATAGGATTGGATAGAGGATAGCATAGGATAGAGGATAGGATAGGATAGAGGATAGGATAGGATAGAGGATAGGATAGGATAGAGGATAGGATAGGATAGAGGATAGGATAGGATAGAGGATAGGATAGGATAGAGGATAGGATAGGATAGAGGATAGGATAGGATAGAGGATAGGATAAAGGATAGGATAGGATAGAGGATAAGATAGAGGATAGGATAGGATAGAGGATAGGATATAATAGAGGATAGGATTAGTAAGAGCATAGGATAGGATAGAGGATAGGATAGCGTAGAGGATAGGATAGGATAGAGGACAGGACAGGACAGAGGATAAGATTGGATAGAGGATAGGATAGGATAGAGGATAGGATAGGATAGAGGATAGGATAGGATAGAGGCTAGGATAGGATAGGTCATAAGATAGGATAGAGGATGGGATAGGATAGAGGATAGGGTAGGATAGAGGATAGGATAGGATAGGTGATAAGATAGGATAGAGGACAGGATAGGATAGAGGATAGGATTGGATAGAGGATCGGATAGGATAGAGGATAGGATAGGATAGAGGATAGGATAGAGGAAAGGATAGGATAGAGGATAGGATACGATAGAACATACGATATTATAGAAAAAAGGATACGATAGAGGATAGGATAGGATAGAGGATAGGATATGGGATTGCCTAGGATAGAGGATAGGATAGGATAGAGGATCGGAGATAATAGAGGGTAGGATAGGATAGAGGATAGGATAAGTAAGAGGATAGGATAGGATAGAGGATAGGGTAGTCCAAAGGATAGGATTGATGATGGGATAGGATAGAGGATAGGATAGGATAGAGGATACGATAGGATAGGTTATAGGATAGGATAGAGGATAAGATTGGATAGATTATACGATACGATAGAGGATAGGATAGGATAGAGGATAGGATAGGATAGAGGATAGGATAGGATAGAGGATAGGATAGGATTGAGGATGGGATAGGATAGTTGATAGGATAGGATAGAGGATAGGATAGAGGATAGGATAAGTAAGAGGATAGGATAGGATAGAGGATAGGATAGACGAAAGGATAGGATTGATGATGGGATAGGATAGAGGATGGGATAGGATAGAGGATAGGATTGGATAGAGGATAGGATAGAGGAAAGGATAGGATTGAGGATGGGAGAGGATAGAGGATAGGATATGATAGAGAATAGGATAGGATAGAGGATAGGATAGGATGGAGGATAGGATAGAGGATTGGATAGGATAGAGGATAGGATACGATAGAGGATAGGATAGGATAGAGGATAAGATTGGATAGTGGATAGTATAGGATAGAGGATAGGATAGGATAAAGGACAGGACAGGATAGAGGATAGGATACGATAGAGGATACGATAGGATAGATTATAGGATAGGATAGAGTATAGGATATGATAGAGGATAGGATTAGTAAGAGCATAGGATAGGATAGAGGATAGGATAGCATAGAGGATAGGATATGATGGAGGATAGGATAGAGAATAGGATAGGATAGAGGATAGGATAGGATAGAGGATAGGATAGGATAGAGGATAGGATAGGATAGAGGATAGGATAGGATAGAGGATAGGATAGGACAGAGGATAGGATAGGATAGAGGATAGGATATAATAGAGGATAGGATTAGTAAGAGCATAGGATAGGATAGAGGATAGGATAGCATAGAGGATAGGATAGGTTAGAGGATAGAATAGGATAGAGGATCGGATAGGAGAGAGGATAGGATAGGATAGAGGATAGGATAGGATAGAGGATAGGATAGGATAGAGGGTAGGATAGGATAGAGGATAGGATAGGATAGAGGATAGGATAGGATAGTTGATAGGATAGGATAGAGGATAGGATAGAGGATAGGATAAGTAAGAGGATAGGATAGGATAGAGGATAGGATAGACGAAAGGATAGGATTGATGATGGGATAGGATAGAGGATGGGATAGGATAGAGGATAGGATTGGATAGAGGATAGGATAGAGGAAAGGATAGGATTGAGGATGGGAGAGGATAGAGGATAGGATATGATAGAGAATAGGATAGGATAGAGGATAGGATAGGATGGAGGATAGGATAGAGGATTGGATAGGATAGAGGATAGGATACGATAGAGGATAGGATAGGATAGAGGATAAGATTGGATAGTGGATAGTATAGGATAGAGGATAGGATAGGATAAAGGACAGGACAGGATAGAGGATAGGATACGATAGAGGATACGATAGGATAGATTATAGGATAGGATAGAGTATAGGATATGATAGAGGATAGGATTAGTAAGAGCATAGGATAGGATAGAGGATAGGATAGCATAGAGGATAGGATAGAGAATAGGATAGGATAGAGGATAGGATAGGATAGAGGATAGGATAGGATAGAGGATAGGATAGGATAGAGGATAGGATAGGATAGAGGATAGGATAGGACAGAGGATAGGATAGGATAGAGGATAGGATATAATAGAGGATAGGATTAGTAAGAGCATAGGATAGGATAGAGGATAGGATAGCATAGAGGATAGGATAGGTTAGAGGATAGAATAGGATAGAGGATCGGATAGGAGAGAGGATAGGATAGGATAGAGGATAGGATAGAGGATAGGATAGGATAGAGGATAGGATAGGATAGAGGGTAGGATAGGATAGAGGATAGGATAGGATAGAGGATAGGATATAATAGAGGATAGGATTAGTAAGAGCACAGGATAGGATAGAGGATAGGATAGCATAGAGGATAGGATAGGATGGAGGATAGGATAGAGGATAGGATAGGATAGAGGATAGGATAGGATAGAGGATAGGATAGGATAGAGGATAGGATAGGATAGGATAGAGGATAGGATAGGATAGAGGATAGGATATGATAGAGGATAGGATAGGATTGAGGATATGATAGGATAGAGGATAGGATAAGTAAGAGGATAGGATAGGATAGAGGATAGGATAGACGAAAGGATAGGATTGATGATGGGATAGGATAGAGGATGGGATAGGATAGAGGATAGGATTGGATAGAGGATAGGATAGAGGAAAGGATAGGATTGAGGATGGGAGAGGATAGAGGATAGTATACGATAGAGAATAGGATAGGATAGAGGATAGGATAGGATGGAGGATATTATAGAGAATAGGATAGGATAGAGGATAGGATAGAGGATTGGATAGGATAGAGGATAGGATAGAATAGAGGATCGGATAGGATAGAGGATAGGATAGGATAGAGGATAGGATAAGTAAGAGGATATAATAGGATAGAGTATAGGATAGACGAAAGGATAGGATTGATGATGGGATAGGATAGAGGATGGGATAGGATAGAGGATAAGATTGGATAGAGGATAGTATAGGATAGAGGATAGGATAGGATAGAGGACAGGACAGGATAGAGGATAGGATAGGATAGAGGATAAGATTGGATAGAGGATAGGATAGGATAGAGGATAGGATAGGATAGAGGATAGGATAGGATAGAGGATAGGATAGGATAGAGGATAGGATTAGTAAGAGCATAGGATAGGATAGAGGATAGGATAGCATAGAGGATAGGATAGGATGGAGGATAGGATAGAGGATAGGATAGGATAGAGGATAGGATAGGATAGAGGATAGGATAGGATAGAGGATAGGATAGGATAGAGGATAGGATAGGATAGAGGATAGGATAGGATAGAGGATAGGATATGATAGAGGATGGGATAGGATTGAGGATATGATAGGATAGAGGATAGGATAGGATAGAGGACAGGACAGGATAGAGGATAGGATACGATAGAGGATACGATAGGATAGATTATAGGATAGGATAGAGTATAGGATATGATAGAGGATAGGATTAGTAAGAGCATAGGATAGGATAGAGGATAGGATAGCATAGAGGATAGGATATGATGGAGGATAGGATAGAGAATAGGATAGGATAGAGGATAGGATAGGATAGAGGATAGGATAGGATGGAGGATATTATAGAGGATTGGATAGGATAGAGGATAGGATACGATAGAGGATAGGATAGGATAGAGGATAAGATTGGATAGAGGATAGTATAGGATAGAGGATAGGATAGGATAGAGGACAGGACAGGATAGAGGATAGGATACGATAGAGGATACGATAGGATAGATTATAGGATAGGATAGAGTATAGGATATGATAGAGGATAGGATTAGTAAGAGCATAGGATAGGATAGAGGATAGGATAGCATAGAGGATAGGATATGATGGAGGATAGGATAGAGAATAGGATAGGATAGAGGATAGGATAGGATAGTGGATAGGATAGGATAGAGGATAGGATAGGATAGAGGATAGGATAGGATAGAGGATAGGATAGGACAGAGGATAGGATAGGATAGAGGATAGGATATAATAGAGGATAGGATTAGTAAGAGCATAGGATAGGATAGAGGATAGGATAGCATAGAGGATAGGATAGCATAGAGGATAGGATAGGTTAGAGGATAGAATAGGATAGAGGATCGGATAGGAGAGAGGATAGGATAGGATAGAGGATAGGATAGCATAGAGGATAGGATAGGTTAGAGGATAGAATAGGATAGAGGATCGGATAGGAGAGAGGATAGGATAGGATAGAGGATAGGATAGGATAGAGGATAGGATAGGATAGAGGGTAGGATAGGATAGAGGATAGGATAGGATAGAGGATAGGATATAATAGAGGATAGGATTAGTAAGAGCATAGGATAGGATAGAGGATAGGATAGCATAGAGGATAGGATAGGATGGAGGATAGGATAGAGGATAGGATAGGATAGAGGATAGGATAGGATAGAGGATAGGATAGGATAGAGGATAGGATAGGATAGGATAGAGGATAGGATAGGATAGAGGATAGGATAGGATAGAGGATAGGATAGGATAGAGGATAGGATAGGATAGAGGATAGGATAGGATAGGATAGAGGATAGGATAGGATAGAGGATAGGATATGATAGAGGATAGGATAGGATTGAGGATATGATAGGATAGAGGATAGGATAAGTAAGAGGATAGGATAGGATAGAGGATAGGATAGACGAAAGGATAGGATTGATGATGGGATAGGATAGAGGATGGGATAGGATAGAGGATAGGATTGGATAGAGGATAGGATAGAGGAAAGGATAGGATTGAGGATGGGAGAGGATAGAGGATAGTATACGATAGAGAATAGGATAGGATAGAGGATAGGATAGGATGGAGGATATTATAGAGGATTGGATAGGATAGAGGATAGGATACGATAGAGGATAGGATAGGATAGAGGATAAGATTGGATAGAGGATAGTATAGGATAGAGGATAGGATAGGATAGAGGACAGGACAGGATAGAGGATAGGATACGATAGAGGATACGATAGGATAGATTATAGGATAGGATAGAGTATAGGATATGATAGAGGATAGGATTAGTAAGAGCATAGGATAGGATAGAGGATAGGATAGGATAGAGGATAGGATAGGATAGAGGATAGGATAGGATAGAGGATAGGATAGGATAGAGGATAGGATAGGATAGAGGATAGGATAGGATAGAGGATAGGATAGGATAGGATAGAGGATAGGATAGGATAGAGGATAGGATATGATAGAGGATAGGATAGGATTGAGGATAGGATAGGATAGTTGATAGGATAGGATAGAGCATAAGATAGAGGATAGGATAGGATAGGATAGGATAGAGGATAGGATAGACGAAAGGATAGGATTGATGATGGGATAGGATAGGATAGAGGATAGGATTGGATAGAGGATAGGATAGGATAGAGGATAGGATAGGATAGAAGATAGGATAAGTAAGAGGATATGATAGGATAGAGGATAGGATACGGGAAAGGATAGGATTGATGATGGGAGAGGATAGATGACAGGATATGATAGAGAATAGGATAGGATAGAGGATAGGATAGGATGGAGGATAGGATAGAGGATTGGATAGGATAGAGGATAGGATTTGATAGGATAGAGGATAGGATAGGATTGAGGATAGGATAGGATAGTTGATAGGATAGGATAGAGCATAAGATAGTGGATAGGATAGGATAGAGCATAAGATAGAGGATAGGATAGGATAGGATACATGGTATTATAGGGTAGAGGATAGGATAGGAAAGAGAATAGGATAGGATAGAGAATAGGATAGGATAGAGGATAGGATAGAGTATAGGATAGGATAGAGGATAAGATAGAGGATAGGATAGGATAGAGGATAGGATATAATAGAGGATAGGATTAGTAAGAGCACAGGATAGGATAGAGGATAGGATAGCATAGAGGATAGGATAGGATAGAGGATAGGATAGGATAGAGGATCGGATAGGAGAGAGGATAGGATAATATAGAGGATAGGATAGGATAGAGGATAGGATAGGATAGAGGATAGGATAGGATAGAGGATAGGATAGGATGGAGGATAGGGTAGGATAGAGGATAGGATAGGATAGGTGATAAGATAGGATAGAGGACAGGATAGGATAGAGGATAGGATTGGATAGAGGATCGGATAGGATAGGGGATAGGATAGGATAGAGGATAGGATAGAGGAAAGGATAGGATAGAGGATAGGATACGATAGAACATACGATATTATAGAAAAAAGGATACGATAGAGGATAGGATATGATAGAGGATAGGATATGGGATTGCCTAGGATAGAGGATAGGATTAGTAAGAGCATAGGATAGGATAGAGGATAGGATAGCATAGAGGATAGGATAGGATGGAGGATAGGATAGAGGATAGGATTAGTAAGAGCATAGGATAGGATAGAGGATAGGATAGCATAGAGGATAGGATAGGATGGAGGATAGGATAGAGGATAGGATAGGATAGAGGATAGCATAGGATAGAGGATAGGATAGGATAGAGGATAGGATAGGATAGAGGATAGGATAGGATAGAGGATAGGATAGGATAGAGGATAGGATAGGATAGAGGATAGGATAGGATAGAGGATAGGATAGGATAGAGGATAGGATAAAGGATAGGATAGGATAGAGGATAAGATAGAGGATAGGATAGGATAGAGGATAGGATATAATAGAGGATAGGATTAGTAAGAGCATAGGATAGGATAGAGGATAGGATAGCGTAGAGGATAGGATAGGATAGAGGACAGGACAGGACAGAGGATAAGATTGGATAGAGGATAGGATAGGATAGAGGATAGGATAGGATAGAGGATAGGATAGGATAGAGGCTAGGATAGGATAGGTCATAAGATAGGATAGAGGATGGGATAGGATAGAGGATAGGGTAGGATAGAGGATAGGATAGGATAGGTGATAAGATAGGATAGAGGACAGGATAGGATAGAGGATAGGATTGGATAGAGGATCGGATAGGATAGAGGATAGGATAGGATAGAGGATAGGATAGAGGAAAGGATAGGATAGAGGATAGGATACGATAGAACATACGATATTATAGAAAAAAGGATACGATAGAGGATAGGATAGGATAGAGGATAGGATATGGGATTGCCTAGGATAGAGGATAGGATAGGATAGAGGATCGGAGATAATAGAGGGTAGGATAGGATAGAGGATAGGATAAGTAAGAGGACAGGATAGGATAGAGGATAGGGTAGTCCAAAGGATAGGATTGATGATGGGATAGGATAGAGGATAGGATAGGATAGAGGATACGATAGGATAGGTTATAGGATAGGATAGAGGATAAGATTGGATAGATTATACGATACGATAGAGGATAGGATAGGATAGAGGATAGGATAGGATAGAGGATAGGATAGGATAGAGTATAGGATAGGATTGAGGATGGGATAGGATAGTTGATAGGATAGGATAGAGGATAGGATAGAGGATAGGATAAGTAAGAGGATAGGATAGGATAGAGGATAGGATAGACGAAAGGATAGGATTGATGATGGGATAGGATAGAGGATGGGATAGGATAGAGGATAGGATTGGATAGAGGATAGGATAGAGGAAAGGATAGGATTGAGGATGGGAGAGGATAGAGGATAGGATATGATAGAGAATAGGATAGGATAGAGGATAGGATAGGATGGAGGATAGGATAGAGGATTGGATAGGATAGAGGATAGGATACGATAGAGGATAGGATAGGATAGAGGATAAGATTGGATAGTGGATAGTATAGGATAGAGGATAGGATAGGATAAAGGACAGGACAGGATAGAGGATAGGATACGATAGAGGATACGATAGGATAGATTATAGGATAGGATAGAGTATAGGATATGATAGAGGATAGGATTAGTAAGAGCATAGGATAGGATAGAGGATAGGATAGCATAGAGGATAGGATATGATGGAGGATAGGATAGAGAATAGGATAGGATAGAGGATAGGATAGGATAGAGGATAGGATAGGATAGAGGATAGGATAGGATAGAGGATAGGATAGGATAGAGGATAGGATAGGACAGAGGATAGGATAGGATAGAGGATAGGATATAATAGAGGATAGGATTAGTAAGAGCATAGGATAGGATAGAGGATAGGATAGCATAGAGGATAGGATAGGTTAGAGGATAGAATAGGATAGAGGATCGGATAGGAGAGAGGATAGGATAGGATAGAGGATAGGATAGGATAGAGGATAGGATAGGATAGAGGGTAGGATAGGATAGAGGATAGGATAGGATAGAGGATAGGATAGGATAGTTGATAGGATAGGATAGAGGATAGGATAGAGGATAGGATAAGTAAGAGGATAGGATAGGATAGAGGATAGGATAGACGAAAGGATAGGATTGATGATGGGATAGGATAGAGGATGGGATAGGATAGAGGATAGGATTGGATAGAGGATAGGATAGAGGAAAGGATAGGATTGAGGATGGGAGAGGATAGAGGATAGGATATGATAGAGAATAGGATAGGATAGAGGATAGGATAGGATGGAGGATAGGATAGAGGATTGGATAGGATAGAGGATAGGATACGATAGAGGATAGGATAGGATAGAGGATAAGATTGGATAGTGGATAGTATAGGATAGAGGATAGGATAGGATAAAGGACAGGACAGGATAGAGGATAGGATACGATAGAGGATACGATAGGATAGATTATAGGATAGGATAGAGTATAGGATATGATAGAGGATAGGATTAGTAAGAGCATAGGATAGGATAGAGGATAGGATAGCATAGAGGATAGGATAGAGAATAGGATAGGATAGAGGATAGGATAGGATAGAGGATAGGATAGGATTGAGGATGGGAGAGGATAGAGGATAGTATACGATAGAGAATAGGATAGGATAGAGGATAGGATAGGATGGAGGATATTATAGAGAATAGGATAGGATAGAGGATAGGATAGAGGATTGGATAGGATAGAGGATAGGATAGAATAGAGGATCGGATAGGATAGAGGATAGGATAGGATAGAGGATAGGATAAGTAAGAGGATATAATAGGATAGAGGATAGGATAGACGAAAGGATAGGATTGATGATGGGATAGGATAGAGGATGGGATAGGATAGAGGATAAGATTGGATAGAGGATAGTATAGGATAGAGGATAGGATAGGATAGAGGACAGGACAGGATAGAGGATAGGATAGGATAGAGGATAAGATTGGATAGAGGATAGGATAGGATAGAGGATAGGATAGGATAGAGGATAGGATAGGATAGAGGATAGGATAGGATAGAGGATAGGATTAGTAAGAGCATAGGATAGGATAGAGGATAGGATAGCATAGAGGATAGGATAGGATGGAGGATAGGATAGAGGATAGGATAGGATAGAGGATAGGATAGGATAGAGGATAGGATAGGATAGAGGATAGGATAGGATAGAGGATAGGATAGGATAGAGGATAGGATAGGATAGAGGATAGGATATGATAGAGGATGGGATAGGATTGAGGATATGATAGGATAGAGGATAGGATAGGATAGAGGACAGGACAGGATAGAGGATAGGATACGATAGAGGATACGATAGGATAGATTATAGGATAGGATAGAGTATAGGATATGATAGAGGATAGGATTAGTAAGAGCATAGGATAGGATAGAGGATAGGATAGCATAGAGGATAGGATATGATGGAGGATAGGATAGAGAATAGGATAGGATAGAGGATAGGATAGGATAGAGGATAGGATAGGATGGAGGATATTATAGAGGATTGGATAGGATAGAGGATAGGATACGATAGAGGATAGGATAGGATAGAGGATAAGATTGGATAGAGGATAGTATAGGATAGAGGATAGGATAGGATAGAGGACAGGACAGGATAGAGGATAGGATACGATAGAGGATACGATAGGATAGATTATAGGATAGGATAGAGTATAGGATATGATAGAGGATAGGATTAGTAAGAGCATAGGATAGGATAGAGGATAGGATAGCATAGAGGATAGGATATGATGGAGGATAGGATAGAGAATAGGATAGGATAGAGGATAGGATAGGATAGAGGATAGGATAGGATAGAGGATAGGATAGGATAGAGGATAGGATAGGATAGAGGATAGGATAGGACAGAGGATAGGATAGGATAGAGGATAGGATATAATAGAGGATAGGATTAGTAAGAGCATAGGATAGGATAGAGGATAGGATAGCATAGAGGATAGGATAGCATAGAGGATAGGATAGGTTAGAGGATAGAATAGGATAGAGGATCGGATAGGAGAGAGGATAGGATAGGATAGAGGATAGGATAGCATAGAGGATAGGATAGGTTAGAGGATAGAATAGGATAGAGGATCGGATAGGAGAGAGGATAGGATAGGATAGAGGATAGGATAGGATAGAGGATAGGATAGGATAGAGGGTAGGATAGGATAGAGGATAGGATAGGATAGAGGATAGGATATAATAGAGGATAGGATTAGTAAGAGCATAGGATAGGATAGAGGATAGGATAGCATAGAGGATAGGATAGGATGGAGGATAGGATAGAGGATAGGATAGGATAGAGGATAGGATAGGATAGAGGATAGGATAGGATAGAGGATAGGATAGGATAGGATAGAGGATAGGATAGGATAGAGGATAGGATATGATAGAGGATAGGATAGGATTGAGGATATGATAGGATAGAGGATAGGATAAGTAAGAGGATAGGATAGGATAGAGGATAGGATAGACGAAAGGATAGGATTGATGATGGGATAGGATAGAGGATGGGATAGGATAGAGGATAGGATTGGATAGAGGATAGGATAGAGGAAAGGATAGGATTGAGGATGGGAGAGGATAGAGGATAGTATACGATAGAGAATAGGATAGGATAGAGGATAGGATAGGATGGAGGATATTATAGAGAATAGGATAGGATAGAGGATAGGATAGAGGATTGGATAGGATAGAGGATAGGATAGAATAGAGGATCGGATAGGATAGAGGATAGGATAGGATAGAGGATAGGATAAGTAAGAGGATATAATAGGATAGAGGATAGGATAGACGAAAGGATAGGATTGATGATGGGATAGGATAGAGGATGGGATAGGATAGAGGATAAGATTGGATAGAGGATAGTATAGGATAGAGGATAGGATAGGATAGAGGACAGGACAGGATAGAGGATAGGATAGGATAGAGGATAAGATTGGATAGAGGATAGGATAGGATAGAGGATAGGATAGGATAGAGGATAGGATAGGATAGAGGATAGGATAGGATAGAGGATAGGATTAGTAAGAGCATAGGATAGGATAGAGGATAGGATAGCATAGAGGATAGGATAGGATGGAGGATAGGATAGAGGATAGGATAGGATAGAGGATAGGATAGGATAGAGGATAGGATAGGATAGAGGATAGGATAGGATAGAGGATAGGATAGGATAGAGGATAGGATAGGATAGAGGATAGGATAGGATAGGATAGAGGATAGGATAGGATAGAGGATAGGATATGATAGAGGATAGGATAGGATTGAGGATATGATAGGATAGAGGATAGGATAAGTAAGAGGATAGGATAGGATAGAGGATAGGATAGACGAAAGGATAGGATTGATGATGGGATAGGATAGAGGATGGGATAGGATAGAGGATAGGATTGGATAGAGGATAGGATAGAGGAAAGGATAGGATTGAGGATGGGAGAGGATAGAGGATAGTATACGATAGAGAATAGGATAGGATAGAGGATAGGATAGGATGGAGGATATTATAGAGGATTGGATAGGATAGAGGATAGGATACGATAGAGGATAGGATAGGATAGAGGATAAGATTGGATAGAGGATAGTATAGGATAGAGGATAGGATAGGATAGAGGACAGGACAGGATAGAGGATAGGATACGATAGAGGATACGATAGGATAGATTATAGGATAGGATAGAGTATAGGATATGATAGAGGATAGGATTAGTAAGAGCATAGGATAGGATAGAGGATAGGATAGGATAGAGGATAGGATAGGATAGAGGATAGGATAGGATAGAGGATAGGATAGGATAGAGGATAGGATAGGATAGAGGATAGGATAGGATAGAGGATAGGATAGGATAGGATAGAGGATAGGATAGGATAGAGGATAGGATATGATAGAGGATAGGATAGGATTGAGGATAGGATAGGATAGTTGATAGGATAGGATAGAGCATAAGATAGAGGATAGGATAGGATAGGATAGGATAGAGGATAGGATAGACGAAAGGATAGGATTGATGATGGGATAGGATAGGATAGAGGATAGGATTGGATAGAGGATAGGATAGGATAGAGGATAGGATAGGATAGAGGACAGGACAGGATAGAGGATAGGATACGATAGAGGATACGATAGGATAGATTATAGGATAGGATAGAGTATAGGATATGATAGAGGATAGGATTAGTAAGAGCATAGGATAGGATAGAGGATAGGATAGCATAGAGGATAGGATATGATGGAGGATAGGATAGAGAATAGGATAGGATAGAGGATAGGATAGGATAGAGGATAGGATAGGATGGAGGATATTATAGAGGATTGGATAGGATAGAGGATAGGATACGATAGAGGATAGGATAGGATAGAGGATAAGATTGGATAGAGGATAGTATAGGATAGAGGATAGGATAGGATAGAGGACAGGACAGGATAGAGGATAGGATACGATAGAGGATACGATAGGATAGATTATAGGATAGGATAGAGTATAGGATATGATAGAGGATAGGATTAGTAAGAGCATAGGATAGGATAGAGGATAGGATAGCATAGAGGATAGGATATGATGGAGGATAGGATAGAGAATAGGATAGGATAGAGGATAGGATAGGATAGAGGATAGGATAGGATAGAGGATAGGATAGGATAGAGGATAGGATAGGATAGAGGATAGGATAGGACAGAGGATAGGATAGGATAGAGGATAGGATATAATAGAGGATAGGATTAGTAAGAGCATAGGATAGGATAGAGGATAGGATAGCATAGAGGATAGGATAGCATAGAGGATAGGATAGGTTAGAGGATAGAATAGGATAGAGGATCGGATAGGAGAGAGGATAGGATAGGATAGAGGATAGGATAGCATAGAGGATAGGATAGGTTAGAGGATAGAATAGGATAGAGGATCGGATAGGAGAGAGGATAGGATAGGATAGAGGATAGGATAGGATAGAGGATAGGATAGGATAGAGGGTAGGATAGGATAGAGGATAGGATAGGATAGAGGATAGGATATAATAGAGGATAGGATTAGTAAGAGCATAGGATAGGATAGAGGATAGGATAGCATAGAGGATAGGATAGGATGGAGGATAGGATAGAGGATAGGATAGGATAGAGGATAGGATAGGATAGAGGATAGGATAGGATAGAGGATAGGATAGGATAGGATAGAGGATAGGATAGGATAGAGGATAGGATATGATAGAGGATAGGATAGGATTGAGGATATGATAGGATAGAGGATAGGATAAGTAAGAGGATAGGATAGGATAGAGGATAGGATAGACGAAAGGATAGGATTGATGATGGGATAGGATAGAGGATGGGATAGGATAGAGGATAGGATTGGATAGAGGATAGGATAGAGGAAAGGATAGGATTGAG
Source organism: Halictus rubicundus (assembly GCF_050948215.1). Taxonomy (NCBI): domain Eukaryota; kingdom Metazoa; phylum Arthropoda; class Insecta; order Hymenoptera; family Halictidae; genus Halictus; species Halictus rubicundus. The sequence goes on from NW_027488702.1 coordinate 431,058, forward strand.
GATGGGAGAGGATAGAGGATAGTATACGATAGAGAATAGGATAGGATAGAGGATAGGATAGGATGGAGGATATTATAGAGAATAGGATAGGATAGAGGATAGGATAGAGGATTGGATAGGATAGAGGATAGGATAGAATAGAGGATCGGATAGGATAGAGGATAGGATAGGATAGAGGATAGGATAAGTAAGAGGATATAATAGGATAGAGGATAGGATAGACGAAAGGATAGGATTGATGATGGGATAGGATAGAGGATGGGATAGGATAGAGGATAAGATTGGATAGAGGATAGTATAGGATAGAGGATAGGATAGGATAGAGGACAGGACAGGATAGAGGATAGGATAGGATAGAGGATAAGATTGGATAGAGGATAGGATAGGATAGAGGATAGGATAGGATAGAGGATAGGATAGGATAGAGGATAGGATAGGATAGAGGATAGGATTAGTAAGAGCATAGGATAGGATAGAGGATAGGATAGCATAGAGGATAGGATAGGATGGAGGATAGGATAGAGGATAGGATAGGATAGAGGATAGGATAGGATAGAGGATAGGATAGGATAGAGGATAGGATAGGATAGAGGATAGGATAGGATAGAGGATAGGATAGGATAGAGGATAGGATAGGATAGGATAGAGGATAGGATAGGATAGAGGATAGGATATGATAGAGGATAGGATAGGATTGAGGATATGATAGGATAGAGGATAGGATAAGTAAGAGGATAGGATAGGATAGAGGATAGGATAGACGAAAGGATAGGATTGATGATGGGATAGGATAGAGGATGGGATAGGATAGAGGATAGGATTGGATAGAGGATAGGATAGAGGAAAGGATAGGATTGAGGATGGGAGAGGATAGAGGATAGTATACGATAGAGAATAGGATAGGATAGAGGATAGGATAGGATGGAGGATATTATAGAGGATTGGATAGGATAGAGGATAGGATACGATAGAGGATAGGATAGGATAGAGGATAAGATTGGATAGAGGATAGTATAGGATAGAGGATAGGATAGGATAGAGGACAGGACAGGATAGAGGATAGGATACGATAGAGGATACGATAGGATAGATTATAGGATAGGATAGAGTATAGGATATGATAGAGGATAGGATTAGTAAGAGCATAGGATAGGATAGAGGATAGGATAGGATAGAGGATAGGATAGGATAGAGGATAGGATAGGATAGAGGATAGGATAGGATAGAGGATAGGATAGGATAGAGGATAGGATAGGATAGAGGATAGGATAGGATAGTTGATAGGATAGGATAGAGCATAAGATAGAGGATAGGATAGGATAGGATAGGATAGAGGATAGGATAGACGAAAGGATAGGATTGATGATGGGATAGGATAGGATAGAGGATAGGATTGGATAGAGGATAGGATAGGATAGAGGATAGGATAGGATAGAAGATAGGATAAGTAAGAGGATATGATAGGATAGAGGATAGGATACGGGAAAGGATAGGATTGATGATGGGAGAGGATAGATGACAGGATATGATAGAGAATAGGATAGGATAGAGGATAGGATAGGATGGAGGATAGGATAGAGGATTGGATAGGATAGAGGATAGGATTTGATAGGATAGAGGATAGGATAGGATTGAGGATAGGATAGGATAGTTGATAGGATAGGATAGAGCATAAGATAGTGGATAGGATAGGATAGAGCATAAGATAGAGGATAGGATAGGATAGGATACATGGTATTATAGGGTAGAGGATAGGATAGGAAAGAGAATAGGATAGGATAGAGAATAGGATAGGATAGAGGATAGGATAGAGTATAGGATAGGATAGAGGATAAGATAGAGGATAGGATAGGATAGAGGATAGGATATAATAGAGGATAGGATTAGTAAGAGCACAGGATAGGATAGAGGATAGGATAGCATAGAGGATAGGATAGGATAGAGGATAGGATAGGATAGAGGATCGGATAGGAGAGAGGATAGGATAGGATAGAGGATAGGATAGGATAGAGGATAGGATAGGATAGAGGATAGGATAGGATAGAGGATAGGATAGGATAGAGGATAGGGTAGGATAGAGGATAGGATAGGATAGGTGATAAGATAGGATAGAGGACAGGATAGGATAGAGGATAGGATTGGATAGAGGATCGGATAGGATAGGGGATAGGATAGGATAGAGGATAGGATAGAGGAAAGGATAGGATAGAGGATAGGATACGATAGAACATACGATATTATAGAAAAAAGGATACGATAGAGGATAGGATATGATAGAGGATAGGATATGGGATTGCCTAGGATAGAGGATAGGATAGGATAGAGGATCGGATAGGATAGAGGATAGGATAGGATAGAGGATAAGATTGGATAGAGGATAGTATAGGATAGAGGATAGGATAGGATAGAGGACAGGACAGGATAGAGGATAGGATAGGATAGAGGATAAGATTGGATAGAGGATAGGATAGGATAGAGGATAGGATAGGATAGAGGATAGGATAGGATAGAGGATAGGATAGGATAGAGGATAGGATTAGTAAGAGCATAGGATAGGATAGAGGATAGGATAGCATAGAGGATAGGATAGGATGGAGGATAGGATAGAGGATAGGATTAGTAAGAGCATAGGATAGGATAGAGGATAGGATAGCATAGAGGATAGGATAGGATGGAGGATAGGATAGAGGATAGGATAGGATAGAGGATAGGATAGGATAGAGGATAGGATAGGATAGAGGATAGGATAGGATAGGATAGAGGATAGGATAGGATAGAGGATAGGATATGATAGAGGATAGGATAGGATTGAGGATATGATAGGATAGAGGATAGGATAAGTAAGAGGATAGGATAGGATAGAGGATAGGATAAGTAAGAGGATAGGATAGGATAGAGGATAGGATACAGGAAAGGATAGGATTGAGGATGGGAGAGGATAGATGATAGGATATGATAGAGAATAGGATAGGATAGAGGATAGGATAGGATGGAGGATAGGATAGAGGATTGGATAGGATAGAGGATAGGATATGATAGGATAGAGGATAGGATATGATACAGGATAGGATAGGATTGAGGATAGGATAGGATAGTTGATAGGATAGGATAGAGCATAAGATAGAGGATAGGATAGGATAGGATACATGGTATTATAGGGTAGAGGATAGGATAGGAAAGAGAATAGGATAGGATAGAGAATAGGATACGATAGAGGATAGGATAGGATAGAGGATAGGATAGAGTATAGGATAGGATAGAGGATAAGATAGAGGATAGGATAGGATACAGGATAGGATATAATAGAGGATAGGATTAGTAAGAGCATAGGATAGGATAGAGGATAGGATAGCATAGAGGATAGGATAAGATAGAGGATAGGATAGGATACAGGATAGGATATAATAGAGGATAGGATTAGTAAGAGCATAGGATAGGATAGAGGATAGGATAGCATAGAGGATAGGATAGGATAGAGGATAGGATAGGACAGAGGATAAGATTGGATAGAGGATTGGATAGGATAGAGGATAGGATACGATAGAGGATAGGATAGGATAGAGGATAAGATTGGATAGAGGATAGTATAGGATAGAGGATAGGATAGGATAGAGGACAGGACAGGATAGAGGATAGGATACGATAGAGGATACGATAGGATAGATTATAGGATAGGATAGAGTATAGGATATGATAGAGGATAGGATTAGTAAGAGCATAGGATAGGATAGAGGATAGGATAGCATAGAGGATAGGATATGATGGAGGATAGGATAGAGAATAGGATAGGATAGAGGATAGGATAGGATAGAGGATAGGATAGGATAGAGGATAGGATAGGATAGAGGATAGGATAGGATAGAGGATAGGATAGGACAGAGGATAGGATAGGATAGAGGATAGGATATAATAGAGGATAGGATTAGTAAGAGCATAGGATAGGATAGAGGATAGGATAGCATAGAGGATAGGATAGCATAGAGGATAGGATAGGTTAGAGGATAGAATAGGATAGAGGATCGGATAGGAGAGAGGATAGGATAGGATAGAGGATAGGATAGCATAGAAGATAGGATAGGTTAGAGGATAGAATAGGATAGAGGATCGGATAGGAGAGAGGATAGGATAGGATAGAGGATAGGATAGGATAGAGGATAGGATAGGATAGAGGGTAGGATAGGATAGAGGATAGGATAGGATAGAGGATAGGATATAATAGAGGATAGGATTAGTAAGAGCATAGGATAGGATAGAGGATAGGATAGCATAGAGGATAGGATAGGATGGAGGATAGGATAGAGGATAGGATAGGATAGAGGATAGGATAGGATAGAGGATAGGATAGGATAGAGGATAGGATAGGATAGGATAGAGGATAGGATAGGATAGAGGATAGGATATGATAGAGGATAGGATAGGATTGAGGATATGATAGGATAGAGGATAGGATAAGTAAGAGGATAGGATAGGATAGAGGATAGGATAGACGAAAGGATAGGATTGATGATGGGATAGGATAGAGGATGGGATAGGATAGAGGATAGGATTGGATAGAGGATAGGATAGAGGAAAGGATAGGATTGAGGATGGGAGAGGATAGAGGATAGTATACGATAGAGAATAGGATAGGATAGAGGATAGGATAGGATGGAGGATATTATAGAGAATAGGATAGGATAGAGGATAGGATAGAGGATTGGATAGGATAGAGGATAGGATAGAATAGAGGATCGGATAGGATAGAGGATAGGATAGGATAGAGGATAGGATAAGTAAGAGGATATAATAGGATAGAGGATAGGATAGACGAAAGGATAGGATTGATGATGGGATAGGATAGAGGATGGGATAGGATAGAGGATAAGATTGGATAGAGGATAGTATAGGATAGAGGATAGGATAGGATAGAGGACAGGACAGGATAGAGGATAGGATAGGATAGAGGATAAGATTGGATAGAGGATAGGATAGGATAGAGGATAGGATAGGATAGAGGATAGGATAGGATAGAGGATAGGATAGGATAGAGGATAGGATTAGTAAGAGCATAGGATAGGATAGAGGATAGGATAGCATAGAGGATAGGATAGGATGGAGGATAGGATAGAGGATAGGATAGGATAGAGGATAGGATAGGATAGAGGATAGGATAGGATAGAGGATAGGATAGGATAGAGGATAGGATAGGATAGAGGATAGGATAGGATAGGATAGAGGATAGGATAGGATAGAGGATAGGATATGATAGAGGATAGGATAGGATTGAGGATATGATAGGATAGAGGATAGGATAAGTAAGAGGATAGGATAGGATAGAGGATAGGATAGACGAAAGGATAGGATTGATGATGGGATAGGATAGAGGATGGGATAGGATAGAGGATAGGATTGGATAGAGGATAGGATAGAGGAAAGGATAGGATTGAGGATGGGAGAGGATAGAGGATAGTATACGATAGAGAATAGGATAGGATAGAGGATAGGATAGGATGGAGGATATTATAGAGGATTGGATAGGATAGAGGATAGGATACGATAGAGGATAGGATAGGATAGAGGATAAGATTGGATAGAGGATAGTATAGGATAGAGGATAGGATAGGATAGAGGACAGGACAGGATAGAGGATAGGATACGATAGAGGATACGATAGGATAGATTATAGGATAGGATAGAGTATAGGATATGATAGAGGATAGGATTAGTAAGAGCATAGGATAGGATAGAGGATAGGATAGGATAGAGGATAGGATAGGATAGAGGATAGGATAGGATAGAGGATAGGATAGGATAGAGGATAGGATAGGATAGAGGATAGGATAGGATAGAGGATAGGATAGGATAGAGGATAGGATAGGATAGGATAGAGGATAGGATAGGATAGAGGATAGGATATGATAGAGGATAGGATAGGATTGAGGATAGGATAGGATAGTTGATAGGATAGGATAGAGCATAAGATAGAGGATAGGATAGGATAGGATAGGATAGAGGATAGGATAGACGAAAGGATAGGATTGATGATGGGATAGGATAGGATAGAGGATAGGATTGGATAGAGGATAGGATAGGATAGAGGATAGGATAGGATAGAAGATAGGATAAGTAAGAGGATATGATAGGATAGAGGATAGGATACGGGAAAGGATAGGATTGATGATGGGAGAGGATAGATGACAGGATATGATAGAGAATAGGATAGGATAGAGGATAGGATAGGATGGAGGATAGGATAGAGGATTGGATAGGATAGAGGATAGGATTTGATAGGATAGAGGATAGGATAGGATTGAGGATAGGATAGGATAGTTGATAGGATAGGATAGAGCATAAGATAGTGGATAGGATAGGATAGAGCATAAGATAGAGGATAGGATAGGATAGGATACATGGTATTATAGGGTAGAGGATAGGATAGGAAAGAGAATAGGATAGGATAGAGAATAGGATAGGATAGAGGATAGGATAGAGTATAGGATAGGATAGAGGATAAGATAGAGGATAGGATAGGATAGAGGATAGGATATAATAGAGCACAGGATAGGATAGAGGATAGGATAGCATAGAGGATAGGATAGGATAGAGGATAGGATAGGATAGAGGATCGGATAGGAGAGAGGATAGGATAGGATAGAGGATAGGATAGGATAGAGGATAGGATAGGATAGAGGATAGGATAGGATAGAGGATAGGATAGGATAGAGGATAGGGTAGGATAGAGGATAGGATAGGATAGGTGATAAGATAGGATAGAGGACAGGATAGGATAGAGGATAGGATTGGATAGAGGATCGGATAGGATAGGGGATAGGATAGGATAGAGGATAGGATAGAGGAAAGGATAGGATAGAGGATAGGATACGATAGAACATACGATATTATAGAAAAAAGGATACGATAGAGGATAGGATATGATAGAGGATAGGATATGGGATTGCCTAGGATAGAGGATAGGATAGGATAGAGGATCGGATAGGATAGAGGATAGGATAGGATAGAGGATAAGATTGGATAGAGGATAGTATAGGATAGAGGATAGGATAGGATAGAGGACAGGACAGGATAGAGGATAGGATAGGATAGAGGATAAGATTGGATAGAGGATAGGATAGGATAGAGGATAGGATAGGATAGAGGATAGGATAGGATAGAGGATAGGATAGGATAGAGGATAGGATTAGTAAGAGCATAGGATAGGATAGAGGATAGGATAGCATAGAGGATAGGATAGGATGGAGGATAGGATAGAGGATAGGATTAGTAAGAGCATAGGATAGGATAGAGGATAGGATAGCATAGAGGATAGGATAGGATGGAGGATAGGATAGAGGATAGGATAGGATAGAGGATAGGATAGGATAGAGGATAGGATAGGATAGAGGATAGGATAGGATAGGATAGAGGATAGGATAGGATAGAGGATAGGATAGGATAGAGGATAGGGTAGGATAGAGGATAGGATAGGATAGGTGATAAGATAGGATAGAGGACAGGATAGGATAGAGGATAGGATTGGATAGAGGATCGGATAGGATAGGGGATAGGATAGGATAGAGGAAAGGATAGGATAGAGGATAGGATACGATAGAACATACGATATTATAGAAAAAAGGATACGATAGAGGATAGGATATGATAGAGGATAGGATATGGGATTGCCTAGGATAGAGGATAGGATAGGATAGAGGATCGGATAGGATAGAGGATAGGATAGGATAGAGGATAAGATTGGATAGAGGATAGTATAGGATAGAGGATAGGATAGGATAGAGGACAGGACAGGATAGAGGATAGGATAGGATAGAGGATAAGATTGGATAGAGGATAGGATAGGATAGAGGATAGGATAGGATAGAGGATAGGATAGGATAGAGGATAGGATAGGATAGAGGATAGGATTAGTAAGAGCATAGGATAGGATAGAGGATAGGATAGCATAGAGGATAGGATAGGATGGAGGATAGGATAGAGGATAGGATTAGTAAGAGCATAGGATAGGATAGAGGATAGGATAGCATAGAGGATAGGATAGGATGGAGGATAGGATAGAGGATAGGATAGGATAGAGGATAGGATAGGATAGAGGATAGGATAGGATAGAGGATAGGATAGGATAGGATAGAGGATAGGATAGGATAGAGGATAGGATAGGATAGAGGATAGGATATGATAGAGGATAGGATAGGATTGAGGATATGATAGGATAGAGGATAGGATAAGTAAGAGGATAGGATAGGATAGAGGATAGGATAAGTAAGAGGATAGGATAGGATAGAGGATAGGATACAGGAAAGGATAGGATTGAGGATGGGAGAGGATAGATGATAGGATATGATAGAGAATAGGATAGGATAGAGGATAGGATAGGATGGAGGATAGGATAGAGGATTGGATAGGATAGAGGATAGGATATGATAGGATAGAGGATAGGATATGATACAGGATAGGATAGGATTGAGGATAGGATAGGATAGTTGATAGGATAGGATAGAGCATAAGATAGAGGATAGGATAGGATAGGATACATGGTATTATAGGGTAGAGGATAGGATAGGAAAGAGAATAGGATAGGATAGAGAATAGGATACGATAGAGGATAGGATAGGATAGAGGATAGGATAGAGTATAGGATAGGATAGAGGATAAGATAGAGGATAGGATAGGATACAGGATAGGATATAATAGAGGATAGGATTAGTAAGAGCATAGGATAGGATAGAGGATAGGATAGCATAGAGGATAGGATAGGATAGAGGATAGGATAGGACAGAGGATAAGATTGGATAGAGGATTGGATAGGATAGAGGATAGGATAGGATAGAGTATAGGATAGGATAGAGGATAGGATAGGATAGGTCATAAGATAGGATAGAGGACAGGATAGGATAGAGGATAGGATAGGATAGAGGATAGGATAGGATAGAGGATAGGATATAATAGAGGATAGGATTAGTAAAAGCATAGGATAGGATAGAGGATAGGATAGCATAGAGGATAGGATAGGATAGAGGATAGGATAGGATAGAGGATCGGATAGGAGAGAGGATAGGATAGAGGATAGGATAGAGGATAGGATAGGATAGAGGATAGGATAGGATAGAGGATAGGGTAGGATAGAGGATAGGATAGGATAGGTGATAAGATAGGATAGAGGACAGGATAGGATAGAGGATAGGATAGGATAGAGGATAGGATAGGATAGAGGATAGGATAGGATAGAGGACAGGATAGGATAGAGGATAGGATAGGATAGAGGATAGGATAGGATAGAGGATAGGATAGGATAGAGGATAGGATAGGATAGAGGATAGGATAGGATAGAGGATAGGATAGGATAAAGGATAGGATAGGATAGAGGATAGGATAGGATAGAGGATAGGATAGGATAGAGGATAGGATAGGATAGAGGATAGGATAGGATAGAGGATAGGATAGGATAGAGGATAGGATAGGATAGAGGATAGGATAGGATAGAGGATAGGAAAGGATAGAGGATAGGATAGGATAGAGGATAGGATAGGATAGAGGATAGGATAGGATAGAGGATAGGATAGGATAGAGGATAGGATAGGATAGAGGATAGGATAGGATAGAGGATAGGATAGGATAGAGGATAGGATAGGATAGAGGATAGGATAGGATAGAGGATAGGATAGGATAGAGGATAGGATAGGATAGAGGATAGGATAGGATAGAGGATAGGATAGGATAGAGGATAGGATAGGATAGAGGATAGGATAGGATAGAGGATAGGATAGGATAGAGGATAGGATAGGATAGAGGATAGGATAGGACAGAGGATAGGATAGGATAGAGGATAGGAAAGGATAGAGGATAGGATAGGATAGAGGATAGGATAGGATAGAGGATAGGATAGGATAGAGGATAGGATAGGATAGAGGATAGGATAGGATAGAGGATAGGATAGGATAGAGGATAGGATAGGATAGAGGATAGGATAGGATAGAGGATAGGATAGGATAGAGGATAGGATAGGATAGAGGATAGGATAGGATAGAGGATAGGATAGGATAGAGGATAGGATAGGATAGAGGATAGGATAGGATAGAGGATAGGATAGGATTGAGGATAGGATAGGATAGAGGATAGGATAGGATAGAGGATAGGATAGGTTAGAGGATAGGATAGGATAGAGGATAGGATAGGATAGAGGATAGGATAGGATAGAGGATAGGATAGGATAGAGGATAGGATAGGATAGAGGATAGGATAGGATAGAGGATAGGATATAATAGAGGATAGGATTAGTAAGAGCATAGGATAGGATAGAGGATAGGATAGCATAGAGGATAGGATAGGATAGAGGATAGAATAGGATAGATGATCGGATAGGAGAGAGGATAGGATAGGATAGAGGATAGGATAGGATAGAGGATAGGATAGGATAGAGGATAAGATTGGATAGAGGATAGTATAGGATAGAGGATAGGATATAATAGATGATAGGACAGGATAGAGGATAGGATACGATAGAGGATACGATAGGATAGATTATAGGATAGGATAGAGGATAGGATATGATAGAGGATAGGATTAGTAAGAGCATAGGATAGGATAGAGGATAGGATAGCATAGAGGATAGGATAGGATGGAGAATAGGATAGAGGATAGGATAGGATAGAGGATAGGATAGGATAGAGGATAGGATAGGATAGAGGATAGGATAGGATAGGATAGAGGATAGGATAGGATAGAGGATAGGATATGATAGAGGATAGGATAGGATTGAGGATAGGATAGGATAGTTGATAGGATAGGATAGAGCATAAGATAGAGGATAGGATAGGATAGGATAGGATAGAGGATAGGATAGACGAAAGGATAGGATTGATGATGGGATAGGATAGAGGATGGGATAGGATAGAGGATAAGATTGGATAGAGGATAGTATAGGATAGAGGATAGGATAGGATAGAGGACAGGACAGGATAGAGGATAGGATAGGATAGAGGATAAGATTGGATAGAGGATAGGATAGGATAGAGGATAGGATAGGATAGAGGATAGGATAGGATAGAGGATAGGATAGGATAGAGGATAGGATAGGATAGAGGATAGGATTAGTAAGAGCATAGGATAGGATAGAGGATAGGATAGCATAGAGGATAGGATAGGATGGAGGATAGGATAGAGGATAGGATAGGATAGAGGATAGGATAGGATAGAGGATAGGATAGGATAGAGGATAGGATAGGATAGAGAATAGGATAGGATAGGATAGAGGATAGGATAGGATAGAGGATAGGATATGATAGAGGATAGGATAGGATTGATGATGGGATAGGATAGAGGATGGGATAGGATAGAGGATAGGATTGGATAGAGGATAGGATAGAGGAAAGGATAGGATTGAGGATGGGAGAGGATAGAGGATAGTATACGATAGAGAATAGGATAGGATAGAGGATAGGATAGGATGGAGGATATTATAGAGGATTGGATAGGATAGAGGATAGGATACGATAGAGGATAGGATAGGATAGAGGATAAGATTGGATAGAGGATAGTATAGGATAGAGGATAGGATAGGATAGAGGACAGGACAGGATAGAGGATAGGATACGATAGAGGATACGATAGGATAGATTATAGGATAGGATAGAGTATAGGATATGATAGAGGATAGGATTAGTAAGAGCATAGGATAGGATAGAGGATAGGATAGGATAGAGGATAGGATAGGATAGAGGATAGGATAGGATAGAGGATAGGATAGGATAGAGGATAGGATAGGATAGAGGATAGGATAGGATAGGATAGAGGATAGGATAGGATAGAGGATAGGATATGATAGAGGATAGGATAGGATTGAGGATAGTATAGGATAGTTGATAGGATAGGATAGAGCATAAGATAGAGGATAGGATAGGATAGGATAGGATAGAGGATAGGATAGACGAAAGGATAGGATTGATGATGGGATAGGATAGGATAGAGGATAGGATTGGATAGAGGATAGGATAGGATAGGATAGAGGATAGGATTGGATAGAGGATAGGATAGGATAGAGGATAGGATAGGATAGAAGATAGGATAAGTAAGAGGATATGATAGGATAGAGGATAGGATACGGGAAAGGATAGGATTGATGATGGGAGAGGATAGATGACAGGATATGATAGAGAATAGGATAGGATAGAGGATAGGATAGGATGGAGGATAGGATAGAGGATTGGATAGGATAGAGGATAGGATTTGATAGGATAGAGGATAGGATAGGATTGAGGATAGGATAGGATAGTTGATAGGATAGGATAGAGCATAAGATAGTGGATAGGATAGGATAGAGCATAAGATAGAGGATAGGATAGGATAGGATACATGGTATTATAGGGTAGAGGATAGGATAGGAAAGAGAATAGGATAGGATAGAGAATAGGATAGGATAGAGGATAGGATAGAGTATAGGATAGGATAGAGGATAAGATAGAGGATAGGATAGGATAGAGGATAGGATATAATAGAGGATAGGATTAGTAAGAGCATAGGATAGGATAGAGGATAGGATAGCATAGAGGATAGGATAGGATAGAGGATAGGATAGGACAGAGGATAAGATTGGATAGAGGATAGGTTAGGATAGAGGATAGGATAGGATAGAGGATAGGATAGGATAGGTCATAAGATAGGATAGAGGACAGGATAGGATAGAGGATAGGATAGGATAGAGGATAGGATAGGATAGAGGATAGGATATAATAGAGGATAGGATTAGTAAGAGCACAGGATAGGATAGAGGATAGGATAGCATAGAGGATAGGATAGGATAGAGGATAGGATAGGATAGAGGATCGGATAGGAGAGAGGATAGGATAGGATAGAGGATAGGATAGGATAGATGATAGGATAGGATAGAGGATAGGATAGGATAGAGGATAGGATAGGATAGAGGATAGGGTAGGATAGAGGATAGGATAGGATAGGTGATAAGATAGGATAGAGGACAGGATAGGATAGAGGATAGGATTGGATAGAGGATCGGATAGGATAGGGGATAGGATACGATAGAGGATAGGATATGATAGAGGATAGGATATGGGATTGCCTAGGATAGAGGATAGGATAGAATAGAGGATCGGATAGGATAGAGGATAGGATAGGATAGAGGATAAGATTGGATAGAGGATAGTATAGGATAGAGGATAGGATAGGATAGAGGACAGGACAGGATAGAGGATAGGATAGGATAGAGGATAAGATTGGATAGAGGATAGGATAGGATAGAGGATAGGATAGGATAGAGGATAGGATAGGATAGAGGATAGGATAGGATAGAGGATAGGATTAGTAAGAGCATAGGATGGGATAGAGGATAGGATAGCATAGAGGATAGGATAGGATGGAGGATAGGATAGAGGATAGGATAGGATAGAGGATAGGATAGGATAGAGGATAGGATAGGATAGAGGATAGGATAGGATAGAGGATAGGATAGGATAGGATAGAGGATAGGATAGGATAGAGGATAGGATATGATAGAGGATAGGATAGGATTGAGGATATGATAGGATAGAGGATAGGATAAGTAAGAGGATAGGATAGGATAGAGGATAGGATAAGTAAGAGGATAGGATAGGATATAGGATAGGATAGACGAAAGGATAGGATTGATGATGGGATAGGATAGAGAATAGGATAGGATAGAGGATAGGATTGGATAGAGGATAGGATAGAGGAAAGGATAGGATTGAGGATGGGAGAGTGTAGAGGATAGGATATGATAGAGAATAGGATAGGATAGAGGATAGGATAGGATGGAGGATAGGATAGAGGATTGGATAGGATAGAGGATAGGATACGATAGAGGATAGGATAGGATAGAGGATAAGATTGGATAGAGGATAGTATAGGATAGAATATAGGATAGGATAGAGGAAAGGACAGGATAGAGGATAGGATACGATAGAGGATACGATAGGATAGATTATAGGATAGGATAGAGGATAGGATAGGATAGAGGATAGGATAGGATAGAGGATAGGATTTGATAGGATAGAGGATAGGATAGGATAGAGGATAGGATAGGATAGAGGATAGGATAAGTAAGAGGATAGGATAGGATAGAGGATAGGATACAGGAAAGGATAGGATTGAGGATGGGAGAGGATAGATGATAGGATATGATAGAGAATAGGATAGGATAGAGGATAGGATAGGATAGAGGATAGGATAGGATAGAGGATAGGATAGGATAGAGGATAGGAAAGGATAGAGGATAGGATAGGATAGAGGATAGGATAGGATAGAGGATAGGATAGGATAGAGGATAGGATAGGATAGAGGATAGGATAGGATAGAGGATAGGATAGGATAGAGGATAGGATAGGACAGAGGATAGGATAGGATAGAGGATAGGATAGGATAGAGGATAGGATAGGATAGAGGATAGGATAGGATAGAGGATAGGATAGGATAGAGGATAGGATAGGATAGAGGATAGGATAGGATAGAGGATAGGATAGGATAGAGGATAGGATAGGATAGAGGATAGGATAGGATAGAGGATAGGATAGGATAGAGGATAGGATAGGATAGAGGATAGGATAGGATAGAGGATAGGATAGGATAGAGGATAGGATATAATAGAGGATAGGATTAGTAAGAGCATAGGATAGGATAGAGGATAGGATAGCATAGAGGATAGGATAGGATAGAGGATAGAATAGGATAGATGATCGGATAGGAGAGAGGATAGGATAGGATAGAGGATCGGATAGGATAGAGGATAGGATAGGATAGAGGATAAGATTGGATAGAGGATAGTATAGGATAGAGGATAGGATATAATAGATGATAGGACAGGATAGAGGATAGGATACGATAGAGGATACGATAGGATAGATTATAGGATAGGATAGAGGATAGGATATGATAGAGGATAGGATTAGTAAGAGCATAGGATAGGATAGAGGATAGGATAGCATAGAGGATAGGATAGGATGGAGGATAGGATAGAGGATAGGATAGGATAGAGGATAGGATAGGATAGAGGATAGGATAGGATAGAGGATAGGATAGGATAGGATAGAGGATAGGATAGGATAGAGGATAGGATATGATAGAGGATAGGATAGGATTGAGGATAGGATAGGATAGTTGATAGGATAGGATAGAGCATAAGATAGAGGATAGGATAGGATAGGATAGGATAGAGGATAGGATAGACGAAAGGATAGGATTGATGATGGGATAGGATTGAGGATAGGATAGGATAGTTGAATAGGATAGGATAGAGCATAAGATAGAGGATAGGATAGGATAGGATAGGATAGAGGATAGGATAGACGAAAGGATAGGATTGATGATGGGATAGGATAGGATAGAGGACAGGACAGGATAGAGGATAGGATACGATAGAGGATACGATAGGATAGATTATAGGATAGGATAGAGGATAGGATATGATTGAGGATAGGATAGAGTAAGAGCATAGGATAGGATAGAGGATAGGATAGCATAGAGGATAGGATAGGATGGAGGATAGGATAGAGGATAGGATAGAGGACAGGATAGGATAGAGGATAGGATTGGATAGAGGATCGGATAGGATAGAGGATAGGATAGGATAGAGGATAGGATAGAGGAAAGGATAGGATAGAGGATAGGAAACGATAGAACATACGATATTATAGAAAAAAGGATACGATAAGAGGATAGGATAGTATAGAGGATAAGATTGGATAGATTATACGATACGATAGAGGATAGGATAGGATAGAGGATACGATTTGATAGAGGATAGGATAGGATAGAGGATAGGATAAGATAGAGGATAGGATAGGATAGAGGATAGGATAGGATAGAGGATAGGATAGGATAGAGGATAGGATAGGATAGAGGATAGGATAGGATAGAGGATAGGATAGGATAGAGGAGAGGATAGGATAGAGGATAGGATAGGATAGAGGATAGGATAGGATAGAGGATAGGATAGGATAGAGGATAGGATAGGATAGAGGATAGGATAGGATAGAGGATAGGATAGGATAGAGGATAGGATAGGATAGAGGATAGGATAGGATAGAGGATAGTATATAATAGAGGATAGGATTAGTAAGAGCATAGGATAGGATAGAGGATAGGATAGCATAGAGGATAGGATAGGATAGAGGATAGAATAGGATAGAGGATCGGATAGGAGAGAGGATAGGATAGGATAGAGGATAGGATAGGATAGAGGATAGGATAGGATAGACGGTAGGATAGGATAGAGGATAGGATAGGATAGAGGATAGGATAGGATAGAGGATAGGATAGGATAGAGGATAGGATAGGATAGAGGATAGGATAGGATAGAGGATAGGATAGGATAGAGGATAGGATAGGATAGAGGACAGGACAGGATAGAGGATAGGATAGGATAGAGGATAAGATTGGATAGAGGATAGGATAGGATAGAGGATAGGATAGGATAGGGTAGAGGATAGGATAGGATAGAGGATAGGATATGATAGAGGATAGGATAGGATTGAGGATAGGATAGGATAGTTGATAGGATAGGATAGAGCATAAGATAGAGGATAGGATAGGATAGGATAGGATAGAGGATAGGATAGACGAAAGGATAGGATTGATGATGGGATAGGATAGAGGATGGGATAGGATAGAGGATAAGATTGGATAGAGGATAGTATAGGATAGAGGATAGGATAGGATAGAGGACAGGACAGGATAGAGGATAGGATAGGATAGAGGATAAGATTGGATAGAGGATAGGATAGGATAGAGGATAGGATAGGATAGAGGATAGGATAGGATAGAGGATAGGATAGGATAGAGGATAGGATAGGATAGAGGATAGGATTAGTAAGAGCATAGGATAGGATAGAGGATAGGATAGCATAGAGGATAGGATAGGATGGAGGATAGGATAGAGGATAGGATAGGATAGAGGATAGGATAGGATAGAGGATAGGATAGGATAGAGGATAGGATAGGATAGAGAATAGGATAGGATAGGATAGAGGATAGGATAGGATAGAGGATAGGATATGATAGAGGATAGGATAGGATTGATGATGGGATAGGATAGAGGATGGGATAGGATAGAGGATAGGATTGGATAGAGGATAGGATAGAGGAAAGGATAGGATTGAGGATGGGAGAGGATAGAGGATAGTATACGATAGAGAATAGGATAGGATAGAGGATAGGATAGGATGGAGGATATTATAGAGGATTGGATAGGATAGAGGATAGGATACGATAGAGGATAGGATAGGATAGAGGATAAGATTGGATAGAGGATAGTATAGGATAGAGGATAGGATAGGATAGAGGACAGGACAGGATAGAGGATAGGATACGATAGAGGATACGATAGGATAGATTATAGGATAGGATAGAGTATAGGATATGATAGAGGATAGGATTAGTAAGAGCATAGGATAGGATAGAGGATAGGATAGGATAGAGGATAGGATAGGATAGAGGATAGGATAGGATAGAGGATAGGATAGGATAGAGGATAGGATAGGATAGGATAGAGGATAGGATAGGATAGAGGATAGGATAGGATAGGATAGAGGATAGGATAGGATAGAGGATAGGATATGATAGAGGATAGGATAGGATTGAGGATAGTATAGGATAGTTGATAGGATAGGATAGAGCATAAGATAGAGGATAGGATAGGATAGGATAGGATAGAGGATAGGATAGACGAAAGGATAGGATTGATGATGGGATAGGATAGGATAGAGGATAGGATTGGATAGAGGATAGGATAGGATAGGATAGAGGATAGGATTGGATAGAGGATAGGATAGGATAGAGGATAGGATAGGATAGAAGATAGGATAAGTAAGAGGATATGATAGGATAGAGGATAGGATACGGGAAAGGATAGGATTGATGATGGGAGAGGATAGATGACAGGATATGATAGAGAATAGGATAGGATAGAGGATAGGATAGGATGGAGGATAGGATAGAGGATTGGATAGGATAGAGGATAGGATTTGATAGGATAGAGGATAGGATAGGATTGAGGATAGGATAGGATAGTTGATAGGATAGGATAGAGCATAAGATAGTGAATAGGATAGGATAGAGCATAAGATAGAGGATAGGATATGATAGGATACATGGTATTATAGGGTAGAGGATAGGATAGGAAAGAGAATAGGATAGGATAGAGAATAGGATAGGATAGAGGATAGGATAGAGTATAGGATAGGATAGAGGATAAGATAGAGGATAGGATAGGATAGAGGATAGGATATAATAGAGGATAGGATTAGTAAGAGCATAGGATAGGATAGAGGATAGGATAGCATAGAGGATAGGATAGGATAGAGGATAGGATAGGACAGAGGATAAGATTGGATAGAGGATAGGTTAGGATAGAGGATAGGATAGGATAGAGGATAGGATAGGATAGGTCATAAGATAGGATAGAGGACAGGATAGGATAGAGGATAGGATAGGATAGAGGATAGGATAGGATAGAGGATAGGATATAATAGAGGATAGGATTAGTAAGAGCACAGGATGGGATAGAGGATAGGATAGCATAGAGGATAGGATAGGATAGAGGATAGGATAGGATAGAGGATCGGATAGGAGAGAGGATAGGATAGGATAGAGGATAGGATAGGATAGAGGATAGGATAGGATAGAGGATAGGATAGGATAGAGGATAGGATAGGATAGAGGATAGGGTAGGATAGAGGATAGGATAGGATAGGTGATAAGATAGGATAGAGGACAGGATAGGATAGAGGATAGGATTGGATAGAGGATCGGATAGGATAGGGGATAGGATAGGATAGAGGATAGGATAGAAGAAAGGATAGGATAGAGGATAGGATACGATAGAACATACGATATTATAGAAAAAAGGATACGATAGAGGATAGGATATGATAGAGGATAGGATATGGGATTGCCTAGGATAGAGGATAGGATAGGATAGAGGATCGGATAGGATAGAGGATAGGATAGGATAGAGGATAGGATAAGTAAGAGGATAGGATAGGATAGAGGATAGGATAGACGAAAGGATAGGATTGATGATGGGATAGGATAGAGGATAGGATAGGATAGAGGATAGGATTGGATAGAGGATAGGATAGAGGAAAGGATAGGATTGAGGATGGGAGAGGATAGAGGATAGGATATGATAGAGAATAGGATAGGATAGAGGATAGGATCGGATGGAGGATAGGATAGAGGATTGGATAGGATAGAGGATAGGATACGATAGAGGATAGGATAGGATAGAGGATAAGATTGGATAGAGGATAGTATAGGATAGAGGATAGAATAGGATAGAGGACAGGACAGGATAGAGGATAGGATACGATAGAGGATACGATAGGATAGATTATAGGATAGGATAGAGGATAGGATATGATAGAGGATAGGATTAGTAAGAGCATAGGATAGGATAGAGGATAGGATAGCATAGAGGATAGGATAGGATGGAGGATAGGATAGAGGATAGGAGACGATAGAGGATAGGATAGGATAGAGGATAGGATAGGATAGAGCATAGGATAGGATAGAGGATAGGATAGGATAGGATAGAGGATAGGATAGGATAGGATAGAGGATAGGATAGGATAGAGGATAGGATATGATAGAGGATAGGATAGGATTGAGGATAGGATAGGATAGTTGATAGGATAGGATAGAGCATAAGATAGAGGATAGGATAGGATAGGATAGGATAGAGGATAGGATAGACGAAAGGATAGGATTGATGATGGGATAGGATAGGATAGAGGATAGGATTGGATAGAGGATAGGATAGGATAGAGGATAGGATAGGATAGAGGATAGGATAAGTAAGAGGATAGGATAGGATAGAGGATAGGATAGGATAGAGGATAGGATAGAGTATAGGATAGGATAGAGGATAAGATAGAGGATAGGATAGGATAGAGGATAGGATATAATAGAGGATAGGATTAGTAAGAGCATAGGATAGGATAGAGGATAGGATAGCATAGAGGATAGGATAGGATAGAGGATAGGATAGGACAGAGGATAAGATTGGATAGAGGATAGGATAGGATAGAGGATAGGATAGGATAGAAGATAGGATAGGATAGAGGATAGGATATAATAGAGGATAGGATTAGTAAAAGCATAGGATAGGATAGAGGATAGTATAGCATAGAGGATAGGATAGGGTAGAGGATAGGATAGGAAAGAGAATAGGATAGGATAGAGAATAGGATACGATAGAGGATAGGATAGGATAGAGGATAGGATAGAGTATATAATAGGATAGAGGATAAGATAGAGGATAGGATAGGATAGAGGATAGGATATAATAGAGGATAGGATTAGTAAGAGCATAGGATAGGATAGAGGATAGGATAGCATAGAGGATAGGATAGGATAGAGGATAGGATAGGACAGAGGATAAGATTGGATAGAGGATAGGATAGGATAGAGGATAGGATAGGATAGAAGATAGGATAGGATAGAGGATAGGATATAATAGAGGATAGGATTAGTAAAAGCATAGGATAGGATAGAGGATAGGATAGCATAGAGGATAGGATAGGATAGAGGATAGGATAGGATAGAGGATCGGATAGGAGAGAGGATAGGATAGGATAGAGGATAGGATAGGATAGAGGATAGGATAGGATAGAGGATAGGATAGGATAGAGGATAGGATAGGATAGAGGATAGGATAGGATAGAGGATAGGATAGGATAGAGGATAGGATAGGATAGAGGATAGGATAGCATAGAGGATAGGATAGGATAGAGGATAGGATAGGATAGAGGATAGGATAGGATAGAGGATAGGATAGGATAGAGGATAGGATAGGATAGAGGATAGGATAGGATAGAGGATAGGATAGGATAGAGGATAGGATAGGATAGAGGATAGGATAGGATAGAGGATAGGATATAATAGAGGATAGGATTAGTAAGAGCATAGGATAGGATAGAGGATAGGATAGGATAGAGGATAGAATAGGATAGAGGATCGGATAGGAGAGAGGATAGGATAGGATAGAGGATAGGATATGATAGAGGATAGGATAGGATTGAGGATAGGATAGGATAGTTGATAGGATAGGATAGAGCATAAGATAGAGGATAGGATAGGATAGGATAGGATAGAGGATAGGATAGACGAAAGGATAGGATTGATGATGGGATAGGATAGGATAGAGGATAGGATTGGATAGAGGATAGGATAGGATAGAGGATAGGATAGGATAGAGGATAGGATAAGTAAGAGGATAGGATAGGATAGAGGATAGGATACAGGAAAGGATAGGATTGAGGATGGGAGAGGATAGATGATAGGATATGATAGAGAATAGGATAGGATAGAGGATAGGATAGGATGGAGGATAGGATAGAGGATTGGATTGGATAGAGGATAGGATATGATAGGATAGAGGATAGGATATGATACAGGATAGGATAGGATTGAGGATAGGATAGGATAGTTGATAGGATAGGATACAGCATAAGATAGAGGATAGGATAGGATAGGATACATGGTATTATAGGGTAGAGGATAGGATAGGAAAGAGAATAGGATAGGATAGAGAATAGGATACGATAGAGGATAGGATAGGATAGAGGATAGGATAGAGTATAGGATAGGATAGATGATAAGATAGAGGATAGGATAGGATAGAGGATAGGATATAATAGAGGATAGGATTAGTAAGAGCATAGGATAGGATAGAGGATAGGATAGCATAGAGGATAGGATAGGATAGAGGATAGGATAGGACAGAGGATAAGATTGGATAGAGGATAGGATAGGATAGGGGATAGGATAGGATTGAGTATAGGATAGGAAAGAGGACAGGATAGGATACAGGATACGATATTATAGAGGATAGGATAGGATAGAGGATACGATGGGATATAGGATTGGATAGGATAGAACTTAGGATCGGATAGAGGATATGATAGGATTGAGGATAGGAGAGGATAGAGGATAGGATAGGATAGAGGATAGGATAGGATAGAGGATAGGATAGGATAGGGGATAGGATAGGATAGAGGATAGGATAGGATTGAGGATAGGATAGGAAAGAGGACAGCATAGGATACAGGATACGATATTATAGAGGATGCGATATTATAGAGGATAGGATAGGATAGAGGATGGGATAGGTTAGAGGATAGGATAGGACAGAGGATAGGATAGGATAGAGGATAGAATAGGATAGAGGGTAGGGTAGGATAGAGGATAGGATATAGGATAGGATAGGATTGAGGATAGGAGAGGATAGAGCAGATGATAGAGGATAGGAAAGAATTGAGGATAGGATAGGATAGAATATAGGATAGGATACAGAATAGGATAGGATAGATGATATTACAGGATAGAGGATAGGATACGATGGAGGATAGGATAGGATAGAGGATAAGATAAGATAGAGGATAGGATAGGATAGAGGATAGGATAGGATAGAGGATAGGAACGGATAGAGGATAGGATAGGGGATTGGATAGGATGGAGGATAGGATAGGATTGAGGATAGGATAGGAAAGAGGACAGGATAGGATACAGGATACGATATTATAGAGGATAGGATGGGATAGAGGATAGGATAGGATAGAGGATAGGATAGGATAGAGGATAGGGTAGGATAGAGGATATGATAGGATAGAGGATAGGATAGGATAGAGGATAGGATAGGATAGAGGATAGGATAGGATAGGATAGAGGATAGGATAGGATAGGGAATAGGATAGGATAGACGATATTATAGGTAAGAGGATAGTATATGATAGAAGATACGATATTATAGAGGATAGGATAGGATAGACGATAACATAGGGGATTGGATAGGATAGAGGATAGGATAGGATAGAGGATAGGATAGTCGAAAGGATAGGATTGATGATGAGATAGGATAGAGGATAGGATAGAATAGAGGATAGGATTGGATAGAGGAAAGGATAGGATAGAGGATAGGATAAGTAAGAGGATAGGATAGGATAGAGGATAGGATAAGAAAGAGGATAGGATAGGATAGAGGATAGGGTAGACGAAAGGATAGGATTGATGATGGGATAGGGTAGAGGATAGGATAGGATAGAGGATAGGATTGGGTAGAGGATAGGATAGGATAGAGGATAGGATAGGATAGAGGATAGGATAAGTAAGAGGATAGGATAGTATAGAGGATAGGATAGGATAGAGGATAGGATAGGATAGAGGATAGGATAGGACAGAGGATAGGATACGATAGAGGATAGGATAGGATACAGGATAGGATAGGATAGTTGATTGGATAGGATAGAGGATAAGATAGGATAGTTGATAGGATAGGATAGAGCATACGATAGAGGATAGGATAGGATAGTTGATAGGAGAGGATAGAGCATACGATAGAGGATAGGATAGGATAGAGAATTGGATAGGATAGAGGATAGGATTGGATAGAGGATAGGATAGGATAGAGGATAGGATAGGATAGTTGATAGGATAGGATAGAGCATACGATAGAGGATAGGATAGGATAGAGAATTGGATAGGATAGAGGATAGGATTGGATAGAGGATAGGATAGGATAGAGGATAGGATAGGATAGTTGATAGGATAGGATAGAGCATACAATAGAGGATAGGATAGGATATAGAATAGGATAGGATAGAGGATAGGATAGGATAGTTGATAGGAGAGGATAGAGCATACGATAGAGGATAGGATAGGATAGAGAATTGGATAGGATAGAGGATAGGATTGGATAGAGGATAGGATAGGATAGAGGATAGGATAGGATAGTTGATAGGATAGGATAGAGCATACAATAGAGGATAGGATAGGATATAGAATAGGATAGGATACATGGTATTATAGGGTAGAGGGTAGAATAAGATAGAGGATAGGATAGGGGATTGGATAGGATAGAGGAGAGGATAGGACAGAGGATAAGATTGGATAGAGGATAGGATAGGATAGAGGATAGGATAGGATAGCGGATAGGATAGGATAGGTGATAAGATAGGATAGAGGACAGGATAGGATAGAGGATAGGATTGGATAGAGGATAGGATTGGATAGAGGATAGGATAGGATAGAGGATAGGATAAGTAAGAGGATAGGATAGGATAGAGGATAGGTTTGGATAGAGGATAGGATAGGACAGAGGAAAGGATAGGATAGAGGATAGGATAAGTAAGAGGATAGGATAGGATAGAGGATAGGATAAGAAAGAGGATAGGATAGGATAGAGGATAGGATAGGATAAAGGATAGGATAGGATAGAGGATAGGATTGGATAGAGGATAAGATAGGATAGAGGATAGAATAAGATAGAGGACAGGATAGGATAGAGGATAGGATACGATAGAGGATAGGATTGGATTGAGGATAGGATAGGATAGAGGATAGTATAGGATAGAGGATGGTATAGCATAGAGGATAGGACAGGATAGAGGATAGGATACGATAGAGGATACGATAGGATAGATTATAGGATAGGATAGAGGATAGGATAGGATAGAGGATAGGATAGGATAGTTGATAGGATAGGATAGAGGATAGGATAAGTAAGAGGATTGGATAGGATGGAGGATAGGATAGGATTGAGGATAGGATAGGAAAGAGGACAGGATAGGATACAGGATACGATATTATAGAGGATAGGATGGGATAGAGGATAGGATAGGATAGAGGATAGGATAGGATAGAGGATAGGGTAGGATAGAGGATATGATAGGATAGAGGATAGGATAGGATAGAGGATAGGATTGGATAGAGGATAGGATAGGATAGAGGATAGGATAGGATAGTTGATAGGAGAGGATAGAGCATACGATAGAGGATAGGATAGGATAGAGAATTGGATAGGATAGAGGATAGGATTGGATAGAGGATAGGATAGGATAGAGGATAGGATAGGATAGTTGATAGGATAGGATAGAGCATACAATAGAGGATAGGATAGGATATAGAATAGGATAGGATACATGGTATTATAGGGTAGAGGGTAGAATAAGATAGAGGATAGGATAGGGGATTGGATAGGATAGAGGAGAGGATAGGACAGAGGATAAGATTGGATAGAGGATAGGATAGGATAGAGGATAGGATAGGATAGAGGATAGGATAGGATAGGTGATAAGATAGGATAGAGGACAGGATAGGATAGAGGATAGGATTGGATAGAGGATAGGATTGGATAGAGGATAGGATAGGATAGAGGATAGGATAAGTAAGAGGATAGGATAGGATAGAGGATAGGTTTGTATAGAGGATAGGATAGGACAGAGGAAAGGATAGGATAGAGGATAGGATAAGTAAGAGGATAGGATAGGATAGAGGATAGGATAAGAAAGAGGATAGGATAGGATAGAGGATAGGATAGGATAAAGGATAGGATAGGATAGAGGATAGGATTGGATAGAGGATAAGATAGGATAGAGGATAGAATAAGATAGAGGACAGGATAGGATAGAGGATAGGATACGATAGAGGATAGGATTGGATTGAGGATAGGATAGGATAGAGGATAGTATAGGATAGAGGATGGTATAGCATAGAGGATAGGACAGGATAGAGGATAGGATACGATAGAGGATACGATAGGATAGATTATAGGATAGGATAGAGGATAGGATAGGATAGAGGATAGGATAGGATAGTTGATAGGATAGGATAGAGGATAGGATAAGTAAGAGGATAGGATAGGATAGAGGATAGGATAGAGGAAAGGATAGGATTGAGGATGGGATAGGATAGAGGATAGGATATGATAGAGAATAGGATAGGATAGAGGATAGGATAGGATAGAGGATAGGATAGGACAGAGGATAGGATACGATAGAGGATAGGATAGGATAGAGGATAAGATTGGATAGAGGATAGTATAGGATGGAGGATAGGATAGGATAGAGGACAGGACAGGATAGAGGATAGGATACGATAGAGGATACGATAGGATAGATTATAGGATAGGATAGAGGATAGGATAGGATAGAGGATAGGATAGGATAGTTGATAGGATAGGATAGAGGATAGGATAGAGGAAAGGATAGGATAGAGGATAGGATACGATAGAACATACGATATTATAGAAAAAAGGATACGATGGAGGATAGGATAGGATAGAGGATAGGCTAAGGGATTGCCTAGGATAGAGGATAGGATATCATAGAGGATCGGATAGCATAGAGGATAGGATAGGATAGAGGATAGGATAAGTAAGAGGATAGGATAGGATAGAGGATAGGATAGGATTGAGGATGGGATAGGATAGAGGATAGGATATGATAGAGAATAGGATAGGATAGAGGATAGGATAGGATAGAGGATAAGATTGGATAGCTTATAGGATACGATTGAGGATAGGATAGAATAGAGGATAGGATAGGATAGAGGATAGGATAGCATAGACGATAGTATAGGATAGAGGATAGGATAGGACAGAGGATAAGATTGGATAGAGGATAGGATAGGATAGAAGATACGATAGAGAATAGGATAGGATAGGGGATCGGATAGGAGAGAGGATAGGATAGGATAGAGGATAGGATAGGATAGAGGATAGGATAGGATAGAGGATAGGATAGGTTAGAGGATAGGATAGGATAGAGGATAGGATAGGATAGAGGATAGGATAGGATAGAGGATAGGATAGGATAGAGGATAGGATAGGATAGAGGATAGGATAGGATAGAGGATAGGATAGGATAGAGGATAGGATAGGATAGAGGATAGGATAGGATAGAGGATAGGATAGGATAGAGGATAGGATAGGATAGAGGTTAGGACAGAATAGAGGATAGAATTAGTAAGAGCATAGGATAGGATAGAGGATGGGATAGCATAGAGGATAGGATAGGATAGAGGATAGGATAGGACAGAGGATAAGATTGGATAGAGGATAGGATAGGATAGAGGATAGGATAGGATAGAGGATAGGATAGGATAGAGGATAAGATTTGATAGATTATAGGATACGATAGAGGATAGGATAGAATAGAGGATAGGATAGGATAGAGGATAGGATAGCATAGACGATAGTATAGGATAGAGGATAGGATAGGACAGAGGATAACATTGGATAGAGGATAGGATAGGATAGAAGATAGGATAGAGAATAGGATAGGATAGGGGATCGGATAGGAGAGAGGATAGGATAGGATAGAGGATAGGATAGGATAGAGGATAGGATAGGATAGAGGTTAGGACAGAATAGAGGATAGAATTAGTAAGAGCATAGGATAGGATACAGGATGGGATAGCATAGAGGATAGGATAAGATAGAGGATAGGATAGGATAGAGGATAGGATAGCATAGAGAATAGGATAGGATAGAGGTTAGGATAAGATTGAGGATAGGATAGGATAGAGGATAGGATAGGGGATTGGATAGGATAGAGGATAGGATAGGATAGAGCATACGATAGAGGATAGGATAGGATAGAGGATAGGATAGGATAGAGAATAGGATAGGATAGAGGATAGGATAGGATAGAGGATAGGATAGGATAGACGATAGGATAGGATAGAGGATAGGATTGGATTGAGGATAGGATAGGAAAGAGCATAGAATACGATAGAGGATAGGATAGGATACATGGTATTATAGGGTAGAGGATAGAATAGGTTAGAGGATAGGATAGGGGATTGGATAGGATAGAGGATAGGATAGACGAAAGGATAGGATTGATGATGGGATAGGATAGAGGATAGGATAGGATAGAGGATAGGATTGGATAGAGGATAGGATAGGATAGAGGAAAGGATAGGATAGAGGATAGGAGAAGTAAGAGGATAGGATAGGATAGAGGATAGGATAAGAAAGAGGATAGGATAGGATAGAGGATAGGATAGGATAGAGGATAGGATAGGATAGAGGATAGGATAGGATAGACGATAGGATAGGATAGAGGATAGGATATAATAGAGGATAGGATTAGTAAGAGCATAGGATAGGATAGAGAATAGGATAGCGTAGAGGATAGGATAGGATAGAGGACAGGACAGGACAGAGGATAAGATTGGATAGAGGATAGGATAGGATAGAGGATAGGATAGGATAGAGGATAGGATAGGATAGAGGCTAGGATAGGATAGGTCATAAGATAGGATAGAGGATGGGATAGGATAGAGGATAGGGTAGGATAGAGGATAGGATAGGATAGGTGATAAGATAGGATAGAGGACAGGATAGGATAGAGGATAGGATTGGATAGAGGATCGGATAGGATAGAGGATAGGATAGGATAGAGGATAGGATAGAGGAAAGGATAGGATAGAGGATAGGATACGATAGAACATACGATATTATAGAAAAAAGGATACGATAGAGGATAGGATAGGATAGAGGATAGGATATGGGATTGCCTAGGATAGAGGATAGGATAGGATAGAGGATCGGAGAGGATAGAGGATAGGATAGGATAGAGGATAGGATAAGTAAGAGGATAGGATAGGATAGAGGATATGGTAGTCCAAAGGATAGGATTGATGATGGGATAGGATAGAGGATAGGATAGGATAGAGAATAGGATAGGGGATTGATAGGATAGAGATTAGGATAGGATAGAGGATATTATAGGATAGAGGATAGGATAGGATAGAGGATAGGATAGGATAGAGGATAGGTTAGGATAGAGGATAGAATATGATAGAGGATAGGATAGGATAGTGGATAGCATAGGATAGAGCATACGATAGAGGATAGGATAGGATAGTGGATAGCATAGGATAGAGCATACGATAGAGGATAGGATAGGATAGGATAGAGAATAGGATAGGGTACATGGTATTATAGGATAGAGGATAGGATAGGATAGAGGATAGGATAGGGGATTCGATAGGATAGAGGGTAGGATAGAGGATAGGATAGGATAGAGGATAGGATAGGATAGATTATAGGTTACGATAGAACATACGATATTATGGAGGAAAGGATAGGATAGAGAACAGGATAGGATGGAGGACAGGATAGAGGATAGGATAGGATAGACTATAGGATAGGGTTGAGGATAGGATAGGATAGAGGATATGATATTATAAAGAACAGGATAGCATAGAGGATAGGATAGGATGCAGGATAGGATAGGTTTGAGGATAGGATAGGATAGAGGATAGGATAGGATAGAGGATAGGATAGGATAGAGGATAGCATAGGATAGAGGATTGGATTGGATAGAGGATAGGATAGGATAGAGGATATGATTGGATAGAGGATAGGATATGATAGAGCATAGGATATGATAGAGGATAGGATAGGATTGAGGATAGGATAGGATAGTGGATAGAATAGGATAGTGGATAGGATAGGATACAGCATACGAAAGAGGATAGGATAGGATAGGATAGAGAATAGGATAGGATACATGGTATTATAGGGTAGAGGATAGGATAGGGGATTGGATAGGATAGAGGATAGGATAGGATAGGATAGAGGATAGGATAGAGGATAGGATAGGATTGAGGATAGGATAGGTTTGAGGATAGGATAGGATAGAGGATAGGATAGGATAGATGATAGGATAGGATAGAGGATAGGATAGGATAGAGGATAGTATAGGATAGGGGATACTATAGGATAGAGGATAGGATAAGATTGAGGATAGGATTGGATAGAGGATATGATAGGATAGGGATAGGATAGGATAGGATTGAGGATAGGATAGGATAGAGGATAGGATAGGATAGGATTGAGGATAGGATAGGATTGAGGATAGGATAGGATAGAGGATAGGATAGAGGATTGGATAATATAGAGGATAGGATACGATAGAGGATAGGATATGATAGAGGATAGGATAGAGGATTGGATAGGATAGAAGATAGGATACGATATATTATAGGATATGATAGAGGATAGGATAGGATATGAGAGTGAATATTATAGAGGATAGGATAGGATAGAGGATAGGTTACGATAGAAGATACGATATTATAGAGGAAAGGATAGGATAGAGAACAGGATAGGATGGAGGATAGGATAGAGGATAGGATACGATAAGAGGATAGGATAGGATAGAGGATAGCATAGGATTGAGGATAGGATAGGATAGAGGATAGGATAATATAGAATATAGGATTGGATTGAGGATAGGGTAGGATAGAGGATAGAATAGGATAGAGGATAGGATTGGATAGACAATAGGATAGAGGATAGGATAGAGGATAGGATAGGATAGAGGATATTATAGTATAGAGGATAGGATAGAGGATATTATAGTATAGAGGATAGGATAGAATTGAGGATTGGATAGGATAGGATAGAGGATAGGGTAGGATAGAGGATAGGATAGGATAGGTGATAAGATAGGATAGAGGACAGGATAGGATAGAGGATAGGATTGGATAGAGGATCGGATAGGATAGAGGATAGGATAGGATAGAGGATAGGATAGAGGAAAGGATAGGATAGAGGATAGGATACGATAGAACATACGATATTATAGAAAAAAGGATACGATAAGAGGATAGGATAGGATAGAGGATAAGATTGGATAGATTATACGATACGATAGAGGATAGGATAGGATAGAGGATAGGATAGGATAGAGGATAGGATCGGATAGAGGATAGGATAGGATAGAGGATAGGATAGGATAGAGGATAGGATAGGATAGAGGATAGGATTGGATAGAGGATAGCATAGGATAGAGGATAGGATAGGATAGAGGATAGGATAGGATAGAGGATAGGATAGGATAGAGGATAGGATAGGATAGAGGATAGGATAGGATAGAGGATTGGATTGGATAGAGGATAGGATAGGATAGAGGATATGATTGGATAGAGGATAGGATATGATAGAGCATAGGATATGATAGAGGATAGGATAGGATTGAGGATAGGATAGGATAGTGGATAGAATAGGATAGTGGATAGGATAGGATACAGCATACGAAAGAGGATAGGATAGGATAGGATAGAGAATAGGATAGGATACATGGTATTATAGGGTAGAGGATAGGATAGGGGATTGGATAGGATAGAGGATAGGATAGGATAGGATAGAGGATAGGATAGAGGATAGGATAGGATTGAGGATAAGATAGGTTTGAGGATAGGATAGGATAGAGGATAGGATAGGATAGATGATAGGATAGGATAGAGGATAGGATAGGATAGAGGATAGTATAGGATAGGGGATACTATAGGATAGAGGATAGGATAAGATTGAGGATAGGATTGGATAGAGGATATGATAGGATAGGGATAGGATAGGATAGGATTGAGGATAGGATAGGATAGAGGATAGGATAGGATAGGATTGAGGATAGGATAGGATTGAGGATAGGATAGGATAGAGGATAGGATAGAGGATTGGATAATATAGAGGATAGGATACGATAGAGGATAGGATATGATAGAGGATAGGATAGAGGATTGGATAGGATAGAAGATAGGATACGATATATTATAGGATATGATAGAGGATAGGATAGGATATGAGATTGAATATTATAGAGGATAGGATAGGATAGAGGATAGGTTACGATAGAAGATACGATATTATAGAGGAAAGGATAGGATAGAGAACAGGATAGGATGGAGGATAGGATAGAGGATAGGATACGATAAGAGGATAGGATAGGATAGAGGATAGCATAGGATTGAGGATAGGATAGGATAGAGGATAGGATAATATAGAATATAGGATTGGATTGAGGATAGGGTAGGATAGAGGATAGAATAGGATAGAGGATAGGATTGGATAGACAATAGGATAGAGGATAGGATAGAGGATAGGATAGGATAGAGGATATTATAGTATAGAGGATAGGATAGAAGATATTATAGTATAGAGGATAGGATAGAATTGAGGATAGGATAGGATAGGATAGAGGATAGGGTAGGATAGAGGATAGGATAGGATAGGTGATAAGATAGGATAGAGGACAGGATAGGATAGAGGATAGGATTGGATAGAGGATCGGATAGGATAGAGGATAGGATAGGATAGAGGATAGGATAGAGGAAAGGATAGGATAGAGGATAGGATACGATAGAACATACGATATTATAGAAAAAAGGATACGATAAGAGGATAGGATAGGATAGAGGATAAGATTGGATAGATTATACGATACGATAGAGGATAGGATAGGATAGAGGATAGGATAGGATAGAGGATAGGATAGGATAGAGGATAGGATAGGATAGAGGATAGGATAGGATAGAGGATAGGATAGGATAGAGGATAGGATAGGATAGAGGATAGGATTGGATAGAGGATAGCATAGGATAGAGGATAGGATAGGATAGAGGATAGGATAGGATAGAGGCTAGGATAGGATAGGTCATAAGATAGGATAGAGGATGGGATAGGATAGAGGATAGGGTAGGATAGTGGATAGGATAGGATAGGTGATAAGATAGGATAGAGGACAGGATAGGATAGAGGATAGGATTGGATAGAGGATCGGATAGGATAGAGGATAGGATAGGATAGAGGATAGGATAGAGGAAAGGATAGGATAGAGGATAGGATATAATAGAGGATAGGATTAGTAAGAGGATAGGATAGGATAGAGGATAGGGTAGTCCAAAGGATAGGATTGATGATGGGATAGGATAGAGGATAGGATAGGATAGAGGATACGATAGGATAGATTATAGGATAGGATAGAGGATAAGATTGGATAGATTATACGATACGATAGAGGATAGGATAGGATAGAGGGTAGGATAGGATAGACGAAAGGATAGGATTGATGATGGGATAGGATAGAGTATGGGATAGGATAGAGGATAGGATTGGATAGAGGATAGGATAGAGGAAAGGATAGGATTGAGGATGGGAGAGGATAGAGGATAGGATATGATAGAGAATAGGATAGGATAGAGGATAGGATAGGATGGAGGATAGGATAGAGGATTGGATAGGATAGAGGATAGGATACGATAGAGGATAGGATAGGATAGAGGATAGGATAGGATAGAGGATAGGATATAATAGAGGATAGGATTAGTAAGAGCATAGGATAGGATAGAGGATAGGATAGCATAGAGGATAGGATAGCATAGAGGATAGGATAGGTTAGAGGATAGAATAGGATAGAGGATCGGATAGGAGAGAGGATAGGATAGGATAGAGGATAGGATAGGATAGAGGATAGGATAGGATAGAGGGTAGGATAGGATAGAGGATAGGATAGGATAGAGGATAGGATATAATAGAGGATAGGATTAGTAAGAGCATAGGATAGGATAGAGGATAGGATAGCATAGAGGATAGGATAGGATGGAGGATAGGATAGAGGATAGGATAGGATAGAGGATAGGATAGGATAGAGGATAGGATAGGATAGAGGATAGGATAGGATAGGATAGAGGATAGGATAGGATAGAGGATAGGATATGATAGAGGATTGGATAGGATAGAGGATAGGATAGGATGGAGGATATTATAGAGAATAGGATAGGATAGAGGATAGGATATGATAGAGGATAGGATAGGATAGAGGATAGGATAGGATAGAGGATAGGATAGGATAGAGGATAGGATTAGTAAGAGCATAGGATAGGATAGAGGATAGGATAGCATAGAGGATAGGATAGGATAGAGGATAGGATTAGTAAGAGCATAGGATAGGATAGAGGATAGGATAGCATAGAGGATAGGATAGGATGGAGGATAGGATAGAGGATAGGATAGGATAGAGGATAGGATAGGATAGAGGATAGGATAGGATAGAGGATAGGATAGGATAGGATAGAGGATAGGATAGGATAGAGGATAGGATATGATAGAGGATAGGATAGGATTGAGGATATGATAGGATAGAGGATAGGATAAGTAAGAGGATAGGATAGGATAGAGGATAGGATAGACGAAAGGATAGGATTGATGATGGGATAGGATAGAGGATGGGATAGGATAGAGGATAGGATTGGATAGAGGATAGGATAGAGGAAAGGATAGGATTGAGGATGGGAGAGGATAGAGGATAGTATACGATAGAGAATAGGATAGGATAGAGGATAGGATAGGATGGAGGATATTATAGAGGATTGGATAGGATAGAGGATAGGATACGATAGAGGATACGATAGGATAGATTATAGGATAGGATAGAGTATAGGATATGATAGAGGATAGGATTAGTAAGAGCATAGGATAGGATAGAGGATAGGATAGGATAGAGGATAGGATAGGATAGGATAGAGGATAGGATAGGATAGAGGATAGGATATGATAGAGGATAGGATAGGATTGAGGATAGGATAGGATAGTTGATAGGATAGGATAGAGCATAAGATAGAGGATAGGATAGGATAGGATAGGATAGAGGATAGGATAGACGAAAGGATAGGATTGATGATGGGATAGGATAGGATAGAGGATAGGATTGGATAGAGGATAGGATAGGATAGAGGATAGGATAGGATAGAAGATAGGATAAGTAAGAGGATATGATAGGATAGAGGATAGGATACGGGAAAGGATAGGATTGATGATGGGAGAGGATAGATGACAGGATATGATAGAGAATTGGATAGGATAGAGGATAGGATAGGATGGAGGATAGGATAGAGGATTGGATAGGATAGAGGATAGGATTTGATAGGATAGAGGATAGGATAGGATTGAGGATAGGATAGGATAGTTGATAGGATAGGATAGAGCATAAGATAGTGGATAGGATAGGATAGAGCATAAGATAGAGGATAGGATAGGATAGGATACATGGTATTATAGGGTAGAGGATAGGATAGGAAAGAGAATAGGATAGGATAGAGAATAGGATAGGATAGAGGATAGGATAGAGTATAGGATAGGATAGAGGATAAGACAGAGGATAGGATAGGATAGAGGATAGGATATAATAGAGGATAGGATTAGTAAGAGCATAGGATAGGATAGAGGATAGGATAGCATAGAGGATAGGATAGGATAGAGGATAGGATAGGACAGAGGATAAGATTGGATAGAGGACAGGATAGGATAGAGGATAGGATAGGATAGAGGATAGGATAGGATAGAGGATAGGATATAATAGAGGATAGGATTAGTAAGAGCACAGGATAGGATAGAGGATAGGATAGCATAGAGGATAGGATAGGATAGAGGATAGGATAGGATAGAGGATCGGATAGGAGAGAGGATAGGATAGGATAGAGGATAGGATAGGATAGAGGATAGGATAGGATAGAGGATAGGGTAGGATAGAGGATAGGATAGGATAGGTGATAAGATAGGATAGAGGACAGGATAGGATAGAGGATAGGATTGGATAGAGGATCGGATAGGATAGGGGATAGGATAGGATAGAGGATAGGATAGAGGAAAGGATAGGATAGAGGATAGGATACGATAGAACATACGATATTATAGAAAAAAGGATACGATAGAGGATAGGATATGATAGAGGATAGGATATGGGATTGCCTAGGATAGAGGATAGGATAGGATAGAGGATCGGATAGGATAGAGGATAGGATAGGATAGAGGATAAGATTGGATAGAGGATAGTATAGGATAGAGGATAGGATAGGATAGAGGACAGGACAGGATAGAGGATAGGATAGGATAGAGGATAAGATTGGATAGAGGATAGGATAGGATAGAGGATAGGATAGGATAGAGGATAGGATAGGATAGAGGATAGGATAGGATAGAGGATAGGATTAGTAAGAGCATAGGATAGGATAGAGGATAGGATAGCATAGAGGATAGGATAGGATGGAGGATAGGATAGAGGATAGGATAGGATGGAGGATATTATAGAGAATAGGATAGGATAGAGGATAGGATATGATAGAGGATAGGATAGGATAGAGGATAGGATAGGATAGAGGATAGGATAGGATAGAGGATAGGATTAGTAAGAGCATAGGATAGGATAGAGGATAGGATAGCATAGAGGATAGGATAGGATAGAGGATAGGATTAGTAAGAGCATAGGATAGGATAGAGGATAGGATAGCATAGAGGATAGGATAGGATGGAGGATAGGATAGAGGATAGGATAGGATAGAGGATAGGATAGGATAGAGGATAGGATAGGATAGAGGATAGGATAGGATAGGATAGAGGATAGGATAGGATAGAGGATAGGATATGATAGAGGATAGGGTAGGATTGAGGATATGATAGGATAGAGGATAGGATAAGTAAGAGGATAGGATAGGATAGAGGATAGGATAGACGAAAGGATAGGATTGATGATGGGATAGGATAGAGGATGGGATAGGATAGAGGATAGGATTGGATAGAGGATAGGATAGAGGAAAGGATAGGATTGAGGATGGGAGAGGATAGAGGATAGTATACGATAGAGAATAGGATAGGATAGAGGATAGGATAGGATGGAGGATATTATAGAGGATTGGATAGGATAGAGGATAGGATACGATAGAGGATACGATAGGATAGATTATAGGATAGGATAGAGTATAGGATATGATAGAGGATAGGATTAGTAAGAGCATAGGATAGGATAGAGGATAGGATAGGATAGAGGATAGGATAGGATAGGATAGAGGATAGGATAGGATAGAGGATAGGATTGGATAGAGGATAGGATAGAGGAAAGGATAGGATTGAGGATGGGAGAGGATAGAGAATAGTATACGATAGAGAATAGGATAGGATAGAGGATAGGATAGGATGGAGGATATTATATAGGATTGGATAGGATAGAGGATAGGATACGATAGAGGATAGGATAGGATAGAGGATAAGATTGGATAGAGGATAGTATAGGATAGAGGATAGGATAGGATAGAGGACAGGACAGGATAGAGGATAGGATAGGATAGAAGATAGGATAAGTAAGAGGATATGATAGGATAGAGGATAGGATACGGGAAAGGATAGGATTGATGATGGGAGAGGATAGATGACAGGATATGATAGAGAATTGGATAGGATAGAGGATAGGATAGGATGGAGGATAGGATAGAGGATTGGATAGGATAGAGGATAGGATTTGATAGGATAGAGGATAGGATAGGATTGAGGATAGGATAGGATAGTTGATAGGATAGGATAGAGCATAAGATAGTGGATAGGATAGGATAGAGCATAAGATAGAGGATAGGATAGGATAGGATACATGGTATTATAGGGTAGAGGATAGGATAGGAAAGAGAATAGGATAGGATAGAGAATAGGATAGGATAGAGGATAGGATAGAGTATAGGATAGGATAGAGGATAAGATAGAGGATAGGATAGGATAGAGGATAGGATATAATAGAGGATAGGATTAGTAAGAGCATAGGATAGGATAGAGGATAGGATAGCATAGAGGATAGGATAGGATAGAGGATAGGATAGGACAGAGGATAAGATTGGATAGAGGACAGGATAGGATAGAGGATAGGATAGGATAGAGGATAGGATAGGATAGAGGATAGGATATAATAGAGGATAGGATTAGTAAGAGCACAGGATAGGATAGAGGATAGGATAGCATAGAGGATAGGATAGGATAGAGGATAGGATAGGATAGAGGATCGGATAGGAGAGAGGATAGGATAGGATAGAGGATAGGATAGGATAGAGGATAGGATAGGATAGAGGATAGGGTAGGATAGAGGATAGGATAGGATAGGTGATAAGATAGGATAGAGGACAGGATAGGATAGAGGATAGGATTGGATAGAGGATCGGATAGGATAGGGGATAGGATAGGATAGAGGATAGGATAGAGGAAAGGATAGGATAGAGGATAGGATACGATAGAACATACGATATTATAGAAAAAAGGATACGATAGAGGATAGGATATGATAGAGGATAGGATATGGGATTGCCTAGGATAGAGGATAGGATAGGATAGAGGATCGGATAGGATAGAGGATAGGATAGGATAGAGGATAAGATTGGATAGAGGATAGTATAGGATAGAGGATAGGATAGGATAGAGGACAGGACAGGATAGAGGATAGGATAGGATAGAGGATAAGATTGGATAGAGGATAGGATAAGATAGAGG
Organism: Halictus rubicundus; assembly: GCF_050948215.1. Lineage (NCBI taxonomy): Eukaryota > Metazoa > Arthropoda > Insecta > Hymenoptera > Halictidae > Halictus > Halictus rubicundus. The sequence continues at coordinate 468,946 of NW_027488702.1, forward strand.
ATAGGATAGGATAGAGGATAGGATAGGATAGAGGATAGGATAGGATAGAGGATAGGATTAGTAAGAGCATAGGATAGGATAGAGGATAGGATAGCATAGAGGATAGGATAGGATGGAGGATAGGATAGAGGATAGGATAGGATAGAGGATAGGATAGGATAGAGGATAGGATAGGATAGAGGATAGGATAGGATAGGATAGAGGATAGGATATGATAGAGGATAGGATAGGATTGAGGATATGATAGGATAGAGGATAGGATAAGTAAGAGGATAGGATAGGATAGAGGATAGGATAGACGAAAGGATAGGATTGATGATGGGATAGGATAGAGGATGGGATAGGATAGAGGATAGGATTGGATAGAGGATAGGATAGAGGAAAGGATAGGATTGAGGATGGGAGAGGATAGAGGATAGTATACGATAGAGAATAGGATAGGATAGAGGATAGGATAGGATGGAGGATATTATATAGGATTGGATAGGATAGAGGATAGGATACGATAGAGGATAGGATAGGATAGAGGATAAGATTGGATAGAGGATAGTATAGGATAGAGGATAGGATAGGATAGAGGACAGGACAGGATAGAGGATAGGATACGATAGAGGATACGATAGGATAGATTATAGGATAGGATAGAGTATAGGATATGATAGAGGATAGGATTAGTAAGAGCATAGGATAGGATAGAGGATAGGATAGGATAGAGGATAGGATAGGATAGAGGATAGGATAGGATAGAGGATAGGATAGGATAGAGGATAGGATAGGATAGAGGATAGGATAGGATAGAGGATAGGATAGGATAGAAGATAGGATAAGTAAGAGGATATGATAGGATAGAGGATAGGATACGGGAAAGGATAGGATTGATGATGGGAGAGGATAGATGACAGGATATGATAGAGAATAGGATAGGATAGAGGATAGGATAGGATGGAGGATAGGATAGAGGATTGGATAGGATAGAGGATAGGATTTGATAGGATAGAGGATAGGATAGGATTGAGGATAGGATAGGATAGTTGATAGGATAGGATAGAGCATAAGATAGTGAATAGGATAGGATAGAGCATAAGATAGAGGATAGGATAGGATAGGATACATGGTATTATAGGGTAGAGGATAGGATAGGAAAGAGAATAGGATAGGATAGAGAATAGGATAGGATAGAGGATAGGATAGAGTATAGGATAGGATAGAGGATAAGATAGAGGATAGGATAGGATAGAGGATAGGATATAATAGAGGATAGGATTAGTAAGAGCATAGGATAGGATAGAGGATAGGATAGCATAGAGGATAGGATAGGATAGAGGATAGGATAGGACAGAGGATAAGATTGGATAGAGGATAGGTTAGGATAGAGGATAGGATAGGATAGAGGATAGGATAGGATAGGTCATAAGATAGGATAGAGGACAGGATAGGATAGAGGAAAGGATAGGATAGAGGATAGGATAGGATAGAGGATAGGATATAATAGAGGATAGGATTAGTAAGAGCACAGGATAGGATAGAGGATAGGATAGCATAGAGGATAGGATAGGATAGAGGATAGGATAGGATAGAGGATCGGATAGGAGAGAGGATAGGATAGGATAGAGGATAGGATAGGATAGAGGATAGGATAGGATAGAGGATAGGATAGGATAGAGGATAGGATAGGATAGAGGATAGGGTAGGATAGAGGATAGGATAGGATAGGTGATAAGATAGGATAGAGGACAGGATAGGATAGAGGATAGGATTGGATAGAGGATCGGATAGGATAGGGGATAGGATAGGATAGAGGATAGGATAGAAGAAAGGATAGGATAGAGGATAGGATACGATAGAACATACGATATTATAGAAAAAAGGATACGATAGAGGATAGGATATGATAGAGGATAGGATATGGGATTGCCTAGGATAGAGGATAGGATAGGATAGAGGATCGGATAGGATAGAGGATAGGATAGGATAGAGGATAGGATAAGTAAGAGGATAGGATAGGATAGAGGATAGGATAGACGAAAGGATAGGATTGATGATGGGATAGGATAGAGGATAGGATAGGATAGAGGATAGGATTGGATAGAGGATAGGATAGAGGAAAGGATAGGATTGAGGATGGGAGAGGATAGAGGATAGGATATGATAGAGAATAGGATAGGATAGAGGATAGGATCGGATGGAGGATAGGATAGAGGATTGGATAGGATAGAGGATAGGATACGATAGAGGATAGGATAGGATAGAGGATAAGATTGGATAGAGGATAGTATAGGATAGAGGATAGAATAGGATAGAGGACAGGACAGGATAGAGGATAGGATACGATAGAGGATACGATAGGATAGATTATAGGATAGGATAGAGGATAGGATATGATAGAGGATAGGATTAGTAAGAGCATAGGATAGGATAGAGGATAGGATAGCATAGAGGATAGGATAGGATGGAGGATAGGATAGAGGATAGGAGACGATAGAGGATAGGATAGGATAGAGGATAGGATAGGATAGAGCATAGGATAGGATAGAGGATAGGATAGGATAGGATAGAGGATAGGATAGGATAGGATAGAGGATAGGATAGGATAGAGGATAGGATATGATAGAGGATAGGATAGGATTGAGGATAGGATAGGATAGTTGATAGGATAGGATAGAGCATAAGATAGAGGATAGGATAGGATAGGATAGGATAGAGGATAGGATAGACGAAAGGATAGGATTGATGATGGGATAGGATAGGATAGAGGATAGGATTGGATAGAGGATAGGATAGGATAGAGGATAGGATAGGATAGAGGATAGGATAAGTAAGAGGATAGGATAGGATAGAGGATAGGATAGGATAGAGGATAGGATAGAGTATAGGATAGGATAGAGGATAAGATAGAGGATAGGATAGGATAGAGGATAGGATATAATAGAGGATAGGATTAGTAAGAGCATAGGATAGGATAGAGGATAGGATAGCATAGAGGATAGGATAGGATAGAGGATAGGATAGGACAGAGGATAAGATTGGATAGAGGATAGGATAGGATAGAGGATAGGATAGGATAGAAGATAGGATAGGATAGAGGATAGGATATAATAGAGGATAGGATTAGTAAAAGCATAGGATAGGATAGAGGATAGGATAGCATAGAGGATAGGATAGGGTAGAGGATAGGATAGGAAAGAGAATAGGATAGGATAGAGAATAGGATAGGATAGAGGATAGGATAGAGTATATAATAGGATAGAGGATAAGATAGAGGATAGGATAGGATAGAGGATAGGATATAATAGAGGATAGGATTAGTAAGAGCATAGGATAGGATAGAGGATAGGATAGCATAGAGGATAGGATAGGATAGAGGATAGGATAGCATAGAGGATAGGATAGGATAGAGGATAGGATAGGATAGAGGATAGGATAGGATAGAGGATAGGATAGGATAGAGGATAGGATAGGATAGAGGATAGGATAGGATAGAGGATAGGATAGGATAGAGGATAGGATAGGATAGAGGATAGGATAGGATAGAGGATAGGATAGGATAGAGGATAGGATAGGATAGAGGATAGGATAGGATAGAGGATAGGATAGGATAGAAGATAGGATAGGATAGAGGATAGGATATAATAGAGGATAGGATTAGTAAAAGCATAGGATAGGATAGAGGATAGGATAGCATAGAGGATAGGATAGGATAGAGGATAGGATAGGATAGAGGGTCGGATAGGAGAGAGGATAGGATAGGATAGAGGATAGGATAGGATAGAGGATAGGATAGGATAGAGGATAGGATAGCATAGAGGATAGGATAGGATAGAGGATAGGATAGGATAGAGGATAGGATAGGATAGAGGATAGGATAGGATAGAGGATAGGATAGGATAGAGGATAGGATAGGATAGAGGATAGGATAGGATAGAGGATAGGATAGGATAGAGGATAGGATAGGATAGAGGATAGGATAGGATAGAGGATAGGATAGGATAGAGGATAGGATAGGATAGAGGATAGGATAGGATAGAGGATAGGATAGGATAGAGGATAGGATATAATAGAGGATAGGATTAGTAAGAGCATAGGATAGGATAGAGGATAGGATAGGATAGAGGATAGAATAGGATAGAGGATCGGATAGGAGAGAGGATAGGATAGGATAGAGGATAGGATATGATAGAGGATAGGATAGGATTGAGGATAGGATAGGATAGTTGATAGGATAGGATAGAGCATAAGATAGAGGATAGGATAGGATAGGATAGGATAGAGGATAGGATAGACGAAAGGATAGGATTGATGATGGGATAGGATAGGATAGAGGATAGGATTGGATAGAGGATAGGATAGGATAGAGGATAGGATAGGATAGAGGATAGGATAAGTAAGAGGATAGGATAGGATAGAGGATAGGATACAGGAAAGGATAGGATTGAGGATGGGAGAGGATAGATGATAGGATATGATAGAGAATAGGATAGGATAGAGGATAGGATAGGATGGAGGATAGGATAGAGGATTGGATTGGATAGAGGATAGGATATGATAGGATAGAGGATAGGATATGATACAGGATAGGATAGGATTGAGGATAGGATAGGATAGTTGATAGGATAGGATACAGCATAAGATAGAGGATAGGATAGGATAGGATACATGGTATTATAGGGTAGAGGATAGGATAGGAAAGAGAATAGGATAGGATAGAGAATAGGATACGATAGAGGATAGGATAGGATAGAGGATAGGATAGAGTATAGGATAGGATAGAGGATAAGATAGAGGATAGGATAGGATAGAGGATAGGATATAATAGAGGATAGGATTAGTAAGAGCATAGGATAGGATAGAGGATAGGATAGCATAGAGGATAGGATAGGATAGAGGATAGGATAGGACAGAGGATAAGATTGGATAGAGGATAGGATAGGATAGAGGATAGGATAGGATAGAAGATAGGATAGGATAGAGGATAGGATATAATAGAGGATAGGATTAGTAAAAGCATAGGATAGGATAGAGGATAGGATAGCATAGAGGATAGGATAGGGTAGAGGATAGGATAGGAAAGAGAATAGGATAGGATAGAGAATAGGATACGATAGAGGATAGGATAGGATAGAGGATAGGATAGAGTATAGGATAGGATAGAGGATAAGATAGAGGATAGGATAGGATAGAGGATAGGATAGGATAGAGGATCGGATAGGAGAGAGGATAGGATAGGATAGAGGATAGGATAGGATAGAGGATAGGATAGGATAGAGGATAGGATAGTATAGAGGATAGGATAGGATAGAGGATAGGATAGGATAGAGGATAGGATAGGATAGAGGATAGGATAGGATAGAGGATAGGATAGCATAGAGGATAGGATAGGATAGAGGATAGGATAGGATAGAGGATAGGATAGGATAGAGGATAGGATAGGATAGAGGATAGGATAGGATAGAGGATAGGATAGGATAGACGATAACATAGGGGATTCGATAGGATACAGGATAGGTGACGATAGATGATAGGAAAGGATAGAGGATAGGATAGGATAGAGGATAGGATGGGATAGAGGATAGGATCGGATAGAGGATAGGATAGGGGATTGGATAGGATAGACGATAGGATAGGATAGAGGATAGGATAGGATAGAGGATAGGATAGGATAGAGGATAGGATAGGATAGAGGATAGGTTAGGATAGAGGATAGGATAGGATAGAGGATAGGATAGGATAGAGGATAGGATAGGATAGAGGATAGGATAGGATAGAGGATAGGATAGGATAGAGGATAGGATAGGATAGAGGATATGATAGGATAGAGGATAGGATAGGATAGAGGATAGGATAGGATAGAGGATAGGTTAGGATAGAGGATAGGATAGGATAGAGGATAGGATAGGATAGAGGATACGATAGGATAGAGGATAGGATAGGATAGAGGATAGGATGGGGGATTGGATAGGATAGAGGATAGGATAGGATTGAGTATAGGATAGGAAAGAGGACAGGATAGGATACAGGATACGATATTATAGAGGATAGGATAGGATAGACGATAACATAGGGGATTCGATAGGATAGAGGATAGGAGACGATAGATGATAGGAAAGGATAGAGGATATAATAGGATAGAGGATAGGATGGGATAGAGGATAGGATCGGATAGAGGATTGGATAGGGGATTGGATAGGATAGACGATAGGATAGGATAGAGGATAGGATAGGATAGAGGATAGGATAGGATAGAGGATAGGATAGGATAGAGGATAGGATAGGATAGAGGATAGGATAGGATAGAGGATAGGATAGGATAGACGATAGGATAGGATAGAGGATAGGATAGGATAGAGGATAGGATAGGATAGAGGATAGGTTAGGATAGAGGATAGGATAGGATAGAGGATAGGATAGGATAGAGGATACGATAGGATAGAGGATAGGATAGGATAGAGGATAGGATGGGGGATTGGATAGGATAGAGGATAGGATAGGATTGAGTATAGGATAGGAAAGAGGACAGGATAGGATACAGGATACGATATTATAGAGGATAGGATAGGATAGACGATAACATAGGGGATTCGATAGGATAGAGGATAGGAGACGATAGATGATAGGAAAGGATAGAGGATATAATAGGATAGAGGATAGGATGGGATAGAGGATAGGATCGGATAGAGGATTGGATAGGGGATTGGATAGGATAGACGATAGGATAGGATAGAGGATAGGATAGGATAGAGGATAGGATAGGATAGAGGATAGGATAGGATGGAGTATAGGATAGAATTGATAGGATAGGGTTGAGGATAGGATAGGATAGAGGATAGGAGACGATAGAAGATAGGATAGGATAGAGGATACGATACGATAGAGGATAGGATAGAGGATAGGATAGGATAGAGGGTAGGATAGGATAGAGGATAGGATAGGATAGAGGATTGGATGGGATAGAGGATATGATCGGATAGAGGATAGGATCGGATAGAGGATAGGATAGGGGATTGGATAGGATAGACGATAGGATAGGATAGAGGATAGGATAGGATAGAGGATAGGATAGGATAGAGGATAGGATAGTATAGAGGATAGGATAGGATAGAGGATAGGATAGGGGATTGGATAGGATAGAGGATAGGATAGGATTGAGTATAGGATAGGAAAGAGGACAGGATAGGATACAGGATACGATATTATAGAGGATAGGATAGAATAGAGGATACGATAGGATATAGGATTGGATAGGATAGAGCATAGGATCGGATAGAGGATAGGATAGGATTGAGGATAGGAGAGGATAGAGGATAGGATAGGATAGAGGATAGGATAGGATAGAGGATAGGATAGGATAGGGGATAGGATAGGATAGAGGATAGGATAGGATTGAGGATAGGATAGGAAAGAGGACAGCATAGGATACAGGATACGATATTATAGAGGATAGGATAGGATAGACGATAACATAGGGGATTCGATAGGATAGAGGATAGGAGACGATAGATGATAGGAAAGGATAGAGGATAGGATAGGATAGAGGATATGATGGGATAGAGGATAGGATCGGATAGAGGATAGGATAGGGGATTGGATAGGATAGACAATAGGATAGGATAGAGGATAGGATAGGATAGAGGATAGGATAGGATACAGGATAGGATAGGATAGAGGATAGGATCGGATAGAGGATAGGATAGGATAGAGGATAGGATAGGATAGGGGATAGGATAGGATAGAGGATAGGATAGGATTGAGGATAGGATAGGAAAGAGGATAGGATAGGGGATTGGATAGGATAGAGGATGGGATAGGATTGAGTATAGGATAGGAAAGAGGACAGGATAGGATACAGGATACGATATTATAGAGGATAGGATAGGATAGACGATAACATAGGGGATTCGATAGGATAGAGGATAGGAGACGATAGATGATAGGAAAGGATAGAGGATAGGATAGGATAGAGGATATGATGGGATAGAGGATAGGATCGGATAGAGGATAGGATAGGGGATTGGATAGGATAGACAATAGGATAGGATAGAGGATAGGATAGGATAGAGGATAGGATAGGATAGAGGATAGGATAGGGGATTGGATAGGATAGAGGATATGATAGGATTGAGTATAGGATAGGAAAGAGGACAGGATAGGATACAGGATATGATATTATAGAGGATAGGATAGAATAGAGGATACGACAGGATATAGGATTGGATAGGATAGAGCATAGGATCGGATAGAGGATAGGATAGGATTGAGGATAGGAGAGGATAGAGGATAGGATAGGATAGAGGATAGGATAGGATAGAGGATAGGATAGGATAGGGGATAGGATAGGATAGAGGATAGGATAGGATTGAGGATAGGATAGGAAAGAGGACAGCATAGGATACAGGATACGATATTATAGAGGATGCGATATTATAGAGGATAGGATAGGATAGAGGATGGGATAGGTTAGAGGATAGGATAGGACAGAGGATAGGATAGGATAGAGGATAGGATAGGATAGAGGATCGTATAGGATAGAGGATAGGATAGGATAGATGATATTATAGGATACAGGATAGGATAGGATGGAGGATAGGATAGGATAGATGATAAGATAGGATAGAGGATAGGATAGGATAGAGGGTAGGGTAGGATAGCGGATAGGATATAGGATATAATAGGATTGAGGATAGGAGAGGATAGAGCAGATGATAGAGGATAGGATAGGATAGAATATAGGATAGGATGCAGAATAGGATAGGATAGATGATATTACAGGATAGAGGATAGGATAGGATGGAGGATAGGATAGAATTGAGTATAGGATAGGGTTGAGGATAGCATAGGGGATAGGATAGGATTGAGTATAGGATAGGAAAGAGGACAGGATAGGATACAGGATACGATATTATAGAGGATAGGATAGGATAGAGGATACGATGGGATATAGGATTGGATAGGATAGAACTTAGGATCGGATAGAGGATATGATAGGATTGAGGATAGGAGAGGATAGAGGATAGGATAGGATAGAGGATAGGATAGGATAGAGGATAGGATAGGATAGGGGATAGGATAGGATAGAGGATAGGATAGGATTGAGGATAGGATAGGAAAGAGGACAGCATAGGATACAGGATACGATATTATAGAGGATGCGATATTATAGAGGATAGGATAGGATAGAGGATGGGATAGGTTAGAGGATAGGATAGGACAGAGGATAGGATAGGATAGAGGATAGAATAGGATAGAGGGTAGGGTAGGATAGAGGATAGGATATAGGATAGGATAGGATTGAGGATAGGAGAGGATAGAGCAGATGATAGAGGATAGGAAAGAATTGAGGATAGGATAGGATAGAATATAGGATAGGATACAGAATAGGATAGGATAGATGATATTACAGGATAGAGGATAGGATACGATGGAGGATAGGATAGGATAGAGGATAAGATAAGATAGAGGATAGGATAGGATAGAGGATAGGATAGGATAGAGGATAGGAACGGATAGAGGATAGGATAGGGGATTGGATAGGATGGAGGATAGGATAGGATTGAGGATAGGATAGGATAGGGGATAGGATAGGATAGAGGATAGGATAGGATTGAGGATAGGATAGGAAAGAGGATAGGATAGGGGATTGGATAGGATAGAGGATGGGATAGGATTGAGTATAGGATAGGAAAGAGGACAGGATAGGATACAGGATACGATATTATAGAGGATAGGATAGGATAGACGATAACATAGGGGATTCGATAGGATAGAGGATAGGAGACGATAGATGATAGGAAAGGATAGAGGATAGGATAGGATAGAGGATATGATGGGATAGAGGATAGGATCGGATAGAGGATAGGATAGGGGATTGGATAGGATAGACAATAGGATAGGATAGAGGATAGGATAGGATAGAGGATAGGATAGGATAGAAGATAGGATAGTATAGAGGATAGGATAGGATAGAGGATAGGATAGGGGATTGGATAGGATAGAGGATATGATAGGATTGAGTATAGGATAGGAAAGAGGACAGGATAGGATACAGGATATGATATTATAGAGGATAGGATAGAATAGAGGATACGACAGGATATAGGATTGGATAGGATAGAGCATAGGATCGGATAGAGGATAGGATAGGATTGAGGATAGGAGAGGATAGAGGATAGGATAGGATAGAGGATAGGATAGGATAGAGGATAGGATAGGATAGGGGATAGGATAGGATAGAGGATAGGATAGGATTGAGGATAGGATAGGAAAGAGGACAGCATAGGATACAGGATACGATATTATAGAGGATGCGATATTATAGAGGATAGGATAGGATAGAGGATGGGATAGGTTAGAGGATAGGATAGGACAGAGGATAGGATAGGATAGAGGATAGGATAGGATAGAGGATCGTATAGGATAGAGGATAGGATAGGATAGATGATATTATAGGATACAGGATAGGATAGGATGGAGGATAGGATAGGATAGATGATAAGATAGGATAGAGGATAGGATAGGATAGAGGGTAGGGTAGGATAGCGGATAGGATATAGGATATAATAGGATTGAGGATAGGAGAGGATAGAGCAGATGATAGAGGATAGGATAGGATAGAATATAGGATAGGATGCAGAATAGGATAGGATAGATGATATTACAGGATAGAGGATAGGATAGGATGGAGGATAGGATAGAATTGAGTATAGGATAGGGTTGAGGATAGCATAGGGGATAGGATAGGATTGAGTATAGGATAGGAAAGAGGACAGGATAGGATACAGGATACGATATTATAGAGGATAGGATAGGATAGAGGATACGATGGGATATAGGATTGGATAGGATAGAACTTAGGATCGGATAGAGGATATGATAGGATTGAGGATAGGAGAGGATAGAGGATAGGATAGGATAGAGGATAGGATAGGATAGAGGATAGGATAGGATAGGGGATAGGATAGGATAGAGGATAGGATAGGATTGAGGATAGGATAGGAAAGAGGACAGCATAGGATACAGGATACGATATTATAGAGGATGCGATATTATAGAGGATAGGATAGGATAGAGGATGGGATAGGTTAGAGGATAGGATAGGACAGAGGATAGGATAGGATAGAGGATAGAATAGGATAGAGGGTAGGGTAGGATAGAGGATAGGATATAGGATAGGATAGGATTGAGGATAGGAGAGGATAGAGCAGATGATAGAGGATAGGAAAGAATTGAGGATAGGATAGGATAGAATATAGGATAGGATACAGAATAGGATAGGATAGATGATATTACAGGATAGAGGATAGGATACGATGGAGGATAGGATAGGATAGAGGATAAGATAAGATAGAGGATAGGATAGGATAGAGGATAGGATAGGATAGAGGATAGGAACGGATAGAGGATAGGATAGGGGATTGGATAGGATGGAGGATAGGATAGGATTGAGGATAGGATAGGAAAGAGGACAGGATAGGATACAGGATACGATATTATAGAGGATAGGATGGGATAGAGGATAGGATAGGATAGAGGATAGGATAGGATAGAGGATAGGGTAGGATAGAGGATATGATAGGATAGAGGATAGGATAGGATAGAGGATAGGATAGGATAGAGGATAGGATAGGATAGGATAGAGGATAGGATAGGATAGGGAATAGGATAGGATAGACGATATTATAGGTAAGAGGATAGTATATGATAGAAGATACGATATTATAGAGGATAGGATAGGATAGACGATAACATAGGGGATTGGATAGGATAGAGGATAGGATAGGATAGAGGATAGGATAGTCGAAAGGATAGGATTGATGATGGGATAGGATAGAGGATAGGATAGAATAGAGGATAGGATTGGATAGAGGAAAGGATAGGATAGAGGATAGGATAAGTAAGAGGATAGGATAGGATAGAGGATAGGATAAGAAAGAGGATAGGATAGGATAGAGGATAGGGTAGACGAAAGGATAGGATTGATGATGGGATAGGGTAGAGGATAGGATAGGATAGAGGATAGGATTGGGTAGAGGATAGGATAGGATAGAGGATAGGATAGGATAGAGGATAGGATAAGTAAGAGGATAGGATAGTATAGAGGATAGGATAGGATAGAGGATAGGATAGGATAGAGGATAGGATAGGATAGGTGACAAGATAAGAAAGAGGACAGGATAGGATAGAGGATAGGATTGGATAGAGGATCGGATAGGATAGAGGATAGGATAGGACAGAGGATAGGATACGATAGAGGATAGGATAGGATACAGGATAGGATAGGATAGTTGATTGGATAGGATAGAGGATAAGATAGGATAGTTGATAGGATAGGATAGAGCATACGATAGAGGATAGGATAGGATAGTTGATAGGAGAGGATAGAGCATACGATAGAGGATAGGATAGGATAGAGAATTGGATAGGATAGAGGATAGGATTGGATAGAGGATAGGATAGGATAGAGGATAGGATAGGATAGTTGATAGGATAGGATAGAGCATACAATAGAGGATAGGATAGGATATAGAATAGGATAGGATACATGGTATTATAGGGTAGAGGGTAGAATAAGATAGAGGATAGGATAGGGGATTGGATAGGATAGAGGAGAGGATAGGACAGAGGATAAGATTGGATAGAGGATAGGATAGGATAGAGGATAGGATAGGATAGAGGATAGGATAGGATAGGTGATAAGATAGGATAGAGGACAGGATAGGATAGAGGATAGGATTGGATAGAGGATAGGATTGGATAGAGGATAGGATAGGATAGAGGATAGGATAAGTAAGAGGATAGGATAGGATAGAGGATAGGTTTGGATAGAGGATAGGATAGGACAGAGGAAAGGATAGGATAGAGGATAGGATAAGTAAGAGGATAGGATAGGATAGAGGATAGGATAAGAAAGAGGATAGGATAGGATAGAGGATAGGATAGGATAAAGGATAGGATAGGATAGAGGATAGGATTGGATAGAGGATAAGATAGGATAGAGGATAGAATAAGATAGAGGACAGGATAGGATAGAGGATAGGATACGATAGAGGATAGGATTGGATTGAGGATAGGATAGGATAGAGGATAGTATAGGATAGAGGATGGTATAGCATAGAGGATAGGACAGGATAGAGGATAGGATACGATAGAGGATACGATAGGATAGATTATAGGATAGGATAGAGGATAGGATAGGATAGAGGATAGGATAGGATAGTTGATAGGATAGGATAGAGGATAGGATAAGTAAGAGGATAGGATAGGATAGAGGATAGGATAGAGGAAAGGATAGGATTGAGGATGGGATAGGATAGAGGATAGGATATGATAGAGAATAGGATAGGATAGAGGATAGGATAGGATAGAGGATAGGATAGGACAGAGGATAGGATACGATAGAGGATAGGATAGGATAGAGGATAAGATTGGATAGAGGATAGTATAGGATGGAGGATAGGATAGGATAGAGGACAGGACAGGATAGAGGATAGGATACGATAGAGGATACGATAGGATAGATTATAGGATAGGATAGAGGATAGGATAGGATAGAGGATAGGATAGGATAGTTGATAGGATAGGATAGAGGATAGGATAGAGGAAAGGATAGGATAGAGGATAGGATACGATAGAACATACGATATTATAGAAAAAAGGATACGATGGAGGATAGGATAGGATAGAGGATAGGCTAAGGGATTGCCTAGGATAGAGGATAGGATATCATAGAGGATCGGATAGCATAGAGGATAGGATAGGATAGAGGATAGGATAAGTAAGAGGATAGGATAGGATAGAGGATAGGATAGGATTGAGGATGGGATAGGATAGAGGATAGGATATGATAGAGAATAATATAGGATAGAGGATAGGATAGGATAGAGGATAAGATTGGATAGCTTATAGGATACGATTGAGGATAGGATAGAATAGAGGATAGGATAGGATAGAGGATAGGATAGCATAGACGATAGTATAGGATAGAGGATAGGATAGGACAGAGGATAAGATTGGATAGAGGATAGGATAGGATAGAAGATACGATAGAGAATAGGATAGGATAGGGGATCGGATAGGAGAGAGGATAGGATAGGATAGAGGATAGGATAGGATAGAGGATAGGATAGGATAGAGGATAGGATAGGTTAGAGGATAGGATAGGATAGAGGATAGGATAGGATAGAGGATAGGATAGGATAGAGGATAGGATAGGATAGAGGATAGGATAGGATAGAGGATAGGATAGGATAGAGGATAGGATAGGATAGAGGATAGGATAGGATAGAGGATAGGATAGGATAGAGGTTAGGACAGAATAGAGGATAGAATTAGTAAGAGCATAGGATAGGATAGAGGATGGGATAGCATAGAGGATAGGATAGGATAGAGGATAGGATAGGACAGAGGATAAGATTGGATAGAGGATAGGATAGGATAGAGGATAGGATAGGATAGAGGATAGGATAGGATAGAGGATAAGATTTGATAGATTATAGGATACGATAGAGGATAGGATAGAATAGAGGATAGGATAGGATAGAGGATAGGATAGCATAGACGATAGTATAGGATAGAGGATAGGATAGGACAGAGGATAACATTGGATAGAGGATAGGATAGGATAGAAGATAGGATAGAGAATAGGATAGGATAGGGGATCGGATAGGAGAGAGGATAGGATAGGATAGAGGATAGGATAGGATAGAGGATACGATAGAATAGAGGATAGGATAGGATAGTGGATAGGATAAGTAAGAGGATAGGATAGGATAGAGGATAGGATAGACGAAAGGATAGGATTGATGATGGGATAGGGTAGAGGATAGAATAGGATAGAGGATAGGATAGGGGATTGGATACGATAGAGGATAGGATAGACGAAAGGATAGGATTGATGATGGGATAGGATAGAGGATAGGATAGGATAGAGGATAGGTTTGGATAGCGGATAGGATAGGACAGAGGAAAGGATAGGATAGAGGATAGGATAAGTAAGAGGATAGGATAGGATAGAGGATAGGATAAGAAAGAGGATAGGATAGGATAGAGGATAGGATAGGATAGAGGATAGGATAGGATAGAGGATAGGATTGGATAGAGGATAAGATAGGATAGAGGATAGGATAAGATAGAGGACAGGATAGGATAGAGGATAGGATACGATAGAGGATAGGATAGGATAGAGTATAGGATACGATAGAGGATAGTATAGGATAGAGAATAGGATAGGACAGAGGATAGGATAAGTAAGAGGATAGGATAGGATAGAGGATAGGATAGCATAGAGGATAGGATAGAGGATAGGATAGCATAGAGGATAGGATACGATAGAACATACGATATTATAGAGGAAAGGATACGTAGAGGAAAGGATGGGATAGAGGATAGGATAGCATAGAGGATAGGACAGGATAGAGGATAGGATACGATAGAGGATACGATAGGATAGATTATAGGATAGGATAGAGGATAGGATAGGATAGAGGATAGGATAGGATAGTTGATAGGATAGGATAGAGGATAGGATAAGTAAGAGGATAGGATAGGATAGAGGATAGGATAGAGGAAAGGATAGGATTGAGGATGGGATAGGATAGAGGATAGGATATGATAGAGAATAGGATAGGATAGAGGATAGGATAGGATAGAGGATAGGATAGGACAGAGGATAGGATACGATAGAGGATAGGATAGGATAGAGGATAAGATTGGATAGAGGATAGTATAGGATGGAGGATAGGATAGGATAGAGGACAGGACAGGATAGAGGATAGGATACGATAGAGGATACGATAGGATAGATTATAGGATAGGATAGAGGATAGGATAGGATAGAGGATAGGATAGGATAGTTGATAGGATAGGATAGAGGATAGGATAGAGGAAAGGATAGGATAGAGGATAGGATACGATAGAACATACGATATTATAGAAAAAAGGATACGATGGAGGATAGGATAGGATAGAGGATAGGCTAAGGGATTGCCTAGGATAGAGGATAGGATATCATAGAGGATCGGATAGCATAGAGGATAGGATAGGATAGAGGATAGGATAAGTAAGAGGATAGGATAGGATAGAGGATAGGATAGGATTGAGGATGGGATAGGATAGAGGATAGGATATGATAGAGAATAGGATAGGATAGAGGATAGGATAGGATAGAGGATAAGATTGGATAGCTTATAGGATACGATTGAGGATAGGATAGAATAGAGGATAGGATAGGATAGAGGATAGGATAGCATAGACGATAGTATAGGATAGAGGATAGGATAGGACAGAGGATAAGATTGGATAGAGGATAGGATAGGATAGAAGATACGATAGAGAATAGGATAGGATAGGGGATCGGATAGGAGAGCGGATAGGATAGGATAGAGGATAGGATAGGATAGAGGATAGGATAGGATAGAGGATAGGATAGGATAGAGGATAGGATAGGATAGAGGATAGGATAGGATAGAGGATAGGATAGGATAGAGGATAGGATAGGATAGAGGATAGGATAGGATAGAGGATAGGATAGGATAGAGGATAGGATAGGATAGAGGATAGGATAGGATAGAGGATAGGATAGGATAGAGGATAGGATAGGATAGAGGATAGGATAGGATAGAGGATAGGATAGGATAGAGGTTAGGACAGAATAGAGGATAGAATTAGTAAGAGCATAGGATAGGATAGAGGATGGGATAGCATAGAGGATAGGATAGGATAGAGGATAGGATAGGACAGAGGATAAGATTGGATAGAGGATAGGATAGGATAGGGGATAGGATAGGATAGAGGATAGGATAGGATAGAGGATAGGATAGGATAGAGGATAGGATAGGATAGGTGATAGGATAGAGGAAAGGATAGGATTGAGGATGGGATAGGATAGAGGATAGGATATGATAGAGAATAGGATAGGATAGAGGATAGGATAGGATAGAGGATAAGATTGGATAGATTATAGGATACGATAGAGGATAGGATAGAATAGAGGATAGGATAGGATAGAGGATAGGATAGCATAGACGATAGTATAGGATAGAGGATAGGATAGGACAGAGGATAAGATTGGATAGTGGATAGGATAGGATAGAAGATACGATAGAGAATAGGATAGGATAGGGGATCGGATAGGAGAGAGGATAGGATAGGATAGAGGATAGGATAGGATAGAGGATAGGATAGGATAGAGGATAGGATAGGATAAAGGATAGGATAGGATAGAGGATAGGATAGGATAGAGGATAGGATAGGATAGAGGATAGGATAGGATAGAGGATAGGATAGGATAGAGGATAGGATAGGATAGAGGATAGGATAGGATAGAGGATAGGATAGGATAGGATAGAGGATAGGATAGGATAGAGGATAGGATAGGATAGAGGATAGGATAGGATAGAGGTTAGGACAGAATAGAGGATAGAATTAGTAAGAGCATAGGATAGGATAGAGGATGGGATAGCATAGAGGATAGGATAGGATAGAGGATAGGATATGACAGAGGATAAGATTGGATAGAGGATAGGATAGGATAGAGGATAGGATAGGATAGAGGATAGGATAGGATAGAGGATAGGATAGGATAGAGGATAGGATAGGATAGGTGATAGGATAGAGGAAAGGATAGGATTGAGGATGGGATAGGATAGAGGATAGGATATGATAGAGAATAGGATAGGATAGAGGATAAGATTGGATAGATTATAGGATACGATAGAGGATAGGATAGAATAGAGGATAGGATAGGATAGAGGATAGGATAGCATAGACGATAGTATAGGATAGAGGATAGGATAGGACAGAGGATAACATTGGATAGAGGATAGGATAGGATAGAAGATAGGATAGAGAATAGGATAGGATAGGGGATCGGATAGGAGAGAGGATAGGATAGGATAGAGGATAGGATAGGATAGAGGATAGGATAGGATAGAGGATAGGATAGGATAGAGGTTAGGACAGAATAGAGGATAGAATTAGTAAGAGCATAGGATAGGATACAGGATGGGATAGCATAGAGGATAGGATAAGATAGAGGATAGGATAGGATAGAGGATAGGATAGCATAGAGAATAGGATAGGATAGAGGTTAGGATAGGATAGAGAATAGGATAGGATAGAGGATAGGGTAGGATAGAGGATAGGATAGGATAGACGATAGGATAGGATAGAGGATAGGATTGGATTGAGGATAGGATAGGAAAGAGCATAGAATAGGATAGAGGATAGGATAGGATACATGGTATTATAGGGTAGAGGATAGAATAGGTTAGAGGATAGGATAGAGGATTGGATAGGATAGAGGATAGGATAGACGAAAGGATATGATTGATGATGGGATAGGATAGAGGATAGGATAGGATAGAGGATAGGATTGGATAGAGGATAGGATAGGATAGAGGATAGGATAAGAAAGAGGATAGGATAGGATAGAGGATAGGATAGGATAGAGGATAGGATAGGATAGAGGATAGGATTGGATAGAGGATAAGATAGGATAGAGGATAGGATAAGATCGAGGACAGGATAGGATAGAGGATATGATAGGATAGAGGATAGGATTGGATAGAGGATAGGATAGGATAGAGGAAAGGATAGGATAGAGGATAGGATAGGATAGAGGATAGGATAGGATAGAGGATAGGATAGGATAGAGGATAGGATAGGATAGAGGTTAGGACAGAATAGAGGATAGAATTAGTAAGAGCATAGGATAGGATAGAGGATGGGATAGCATAGAGGATAGGATAGGATAGAGGATAGGATAGGACAGAGGATAAGATTGGATAGAGGATAGGATAGGATAGGGGATAGGATAGGATAGAGGATAGGATAGGATAGAGGATAGGATAGGATAGAGGATAGGATAGGATAGGTGATAGGATACAGGAAAGGATAGGATTGAGGATGGGATAGGATAGAGGATAGGATATGATAGAGAATAGGATAGGATAGAGGATAGGATAGGATAGAGGATAAGATTGGATAGATTATAGGATACGATAGAGGATAGGATAGAATAGAGGATAGGATAGGATAGAGGATAGGATAGCATAGACGATAGTATAGGATAGAGGATAGGATAGGACAGAGGATAAGATTGGATAGAGGATAGGATAGGATAGAAGATACGATGGAGAATAGGATAGGATAGGGGATCGGATAGGAGAGAGGATAGGATAGGATAGAGGATAGGATAGGATAGAGGATAGGATAGGATAGAGGATAGGATAGGATAGAGGATAGGATAGGATAGAGGATAGGATAGGATAGAGGATAGGACAGAATAGAGGATAGAATTAGTAAGAGCATAGGATAGGATACAGGATGGGATAGCATAGAGGATAGGATAAGATAGAGGATAGGATAGGATAGAGGATAGGATAGCATAGAGAATAGGATAGGATAGAGGTTAGGATAAGATTGAGGATAGGATAGGATAGAGGATAGGATAGGGGATTGGATAGGATAGAGGATAGGATAGGATAGAGCATACGATAGAGGATAGGATAGGATAGAGGATAGGATAGGATAGAGAATAGGATAGGATAGAGGATAGGATAGGATAGACGATAGGATAGGATAGAGGATAGGATTGGATTGAGGATAGGATAGGAAAGAGCATAGAATAGGATAGAGGATAGGATAGGATACATGGTATTATAGGGTAGAGGATAGAATAGGTTAGAGGATAGGATAGGGGATTGGATAGGATAGAGGATAGGATAGACGAAAGGATATGATTGATGATGGGATAGGATAGAGGATAGGATAGGATAGAGGATAGGATTGGATAGAGGATAGGATAGGATAGAGGATAGGATAAGAAAGAGGATAGGATAGGATAGAGGATAGGATAGGATAGAGGATAGGATAGGATAGAGGATAGGATTGGATAGAGTATAGGATACGATAGAGGATAGGATAGAATAGAGGATAGGATAGGATAGTGGATAGGATAAGTAAGAGGATAGGATAGGATAGAGGATAGGATAGACGAAAGGATAGGATTGATGATGGGATAGGATAGAGGATAGGATAGGCTAGAGGATAGGATAGGAAAGAGGATAGGAAACGATAGAGGATAGGATAGGATAGAGTATAGGATAGGATAGAGGATAGGATAGGATACATGGTATTATAGGGTAGAGGATAGAATGGGATAGAGGATAGGATAGGGGATTGGATAGGATAGAGGATAGGATAGACGAAAGGATAGGATTGATGATGGGATAGGATAGAGGATAGGATAGGATAGAGGATAGGATAGGACAGAGGATAAGATTGGATAGAGGATAGGATATGATAGAAGATACGATAGAGAATAGGATAGGATAGGGGATCGGATAGGAGAGAGGATAGGATAGGATAGAGGATAGGATAGGATAAAGGATAGGATAGGATAGAGGATAGGATAGGATAGAGGATAGGATAGGATAGAGGATAGGATAGGATAGAGGATAGGATTGGATAGATTATAGGATACGATAGAGGATAGGATAGGATAGAAGATACGATAGAGAATAGGATAGGATAGGGGATCGGATAGGAGAGAGGATAGGATAGGATAGAGGATAGGATAGGATAGAGGATAGGATAGGATAGAGGATAGGATAGGATAGAGGATAGGATAGGATAGAGGATAGGATAGGATAGAGGATAGGATAGGATAGAGGATAGGATAGGATAGAGGATAGGATAGGATAGAGGATAGGATAGGATAGAGGATAGGATAGGATAGAGGATAGGATAGGATAGAGGATAGGATAGGATAGAGGATAGGATAGGATAGGATAGAGGATAGGATAGGATAGAGGATAGGATAGGATAGAGGATAGGATAGGATAGAGGTTAGGACAGAATAGAGGATAGAATTAGTAAGAGCATAGGATAGGATAGAGGATGGGATAGCATAGAGGATAGGATAGGATAGAGGATAGGATAGGACAGAGGATAAGATTGGATAGAGGATAGGATAGGATAGAGGATAGGATAGGATAGAGGATAGGATAGGATAGAGGATAGGAGAGGATAGAGGATAGGATAGGATAGGTGATAGGATAGAGGAAAGGATAGGATTGAGGATGGGATAGGATAGAGGATAGGATATGATAGAGAATAGGATAGGATAGGGGATCGGATAGGAGAGAGGATAGGATAGGATAGAGGATAGGATAGGATAGAGGATAGGATTGGATAGAGGATAGGATAGGATAGAGGTTAGGACAGAATAGAGGATAGAATTAGTAAGAGCATAGGATAGGATACAGGATGGGATAGCATAGAGGATAGGATAAGATAGAGGATAGGATAGGATAGAGGATAGGATAGCATAGAGAATAGGATAGGATAGAGGTTAGGATAAGATTGAGGATAGGATAGGATAGAGGATAGGATAGGGGATTGGATAGGATAGAGGATAGGATAGGATAGAGCATACGATAGAGGATAGGATAGGATAGAGGATAGGATAGGATAGAGAATAGGATAGGATAGAGGATAGGATAGGATAGAGGATAGGATAGGATAGACGATAGGATAGGATAGAGGATAGGATTGGATTGAGGATAGGATAGGAAAGAGCATAGAATAGGATAGAGGATAGGATAGGATACATGGTATTATAGGGTAGAGGATAGAATAGGTTAGAGGATAGGATAGGGGATTGGATAGGATAGAGGATAGGATAGACGAAAGGATATGATTGATGATGGGATAGGATAGAGGATAGGATAGGATAGAGGATAGGATTGGATAGAGGATAGGATAGGATAGAGGATAGGATAAGAAAGAGGATAGGATAGGATAGAGGATAGGATAGGATAGAGGATAGGATAGGATAGAGGATAGGATTGGATAGAGGATAAGATAGGATAGAGGATAGGATAAGATCGAGGACAGGATAGGATAGAGGATATGATAGGATAGAGGATAGGATTGGATAGAGGATAGGATAGGATAGAGGAAAGGATAGGATAGAGGATCGGATAAGTAAGAGGATAGGATAGGATAGAGGATAGGATAAGAAAGAGGATAGGATAGGATAGAGGATAGGATAGGATAGAGGATAGGATAGGATAGAGGATAGGATAGGATAGAGGATAGGATTGGATAGAGTATAGGATACGATAGAGGATAGGATAGAATAGAGGATAGGATAGGATAGTGGATAGGATAAGTAAGAGGATAGGATAGGATAGAGGATAGGATAGACGAAAGGATAGGATTGATGATGGGATAGGATAGAGGATAGGATAGGCTAGAGGATAGGATAGGAAAGAGGATAGGAAACGATAGAGGATAGGATAGGATAGAGTATAGGATAGGATAGAGGATAGGATAGGATACATGGTATTATAGGGTAGAGGATAGAATGGGATAGAGGATAGGATAGGGGATTGGATAGGATAGAGGATAGGATAGACGAAAGGATAGGATTGATGATGGGATAGGATAGAGGATAGGATAGGGTAGAGGATAGGATAGGACAGAGGATAAGATTGGATAGAGGACAGGATATGATAGAAGATACGATAGAGAATAGGATAGGATAGGGGATCGGATAGGAGAGAGGATAGGATAGGATAGAGGATAGGATAGGATAAAGGATAGGATAGGATAGAGGATAGGATAGGATAGAGGATAGGATAGGATAGAGGATAGGATAGGATAGAGGATAGGATAGGATAGAGGATAGGATAGGATAGAGGATAGGATAGGATAGAGGATAGGATAGGATAGAGGATAGGATAGGATAGAGGATAGGATAGGATAGAGGATAGGATAGGATAGAGGATAGGATAGGATAGAGGATAGGATAGGATAGAGGTTAGGACAGAATAGAGGATAGAATTAGTAAGAGCATAGGATAGGATAGAGGATGGGATAGCATAGAGGATAGGAT
The DNA here is from genome assembly GCF_050948215.1 of Halictus rubicundus. Taxonomy (NCBI): domain Eukaryota; kingdom Metazoa; phylum Arthropoda; class Insecta; order Hymenoptera; family Halictidae; genus Halictus; species Halictus rubicundus. The sequence goes on from NW_027488702.1 coordinate 491,837, forward strand.
AGGATAGAGGATAAGATTGGATAGAGGATAGGAAAGGATAGAAGATACGATAGAGAATAGGATAGGATAGGATAGAGGATAGGATAGGATAGAGGATAGGATAGGATAGAGGATAGGATAGGATAGGTGATAGGATAGAGGAAAGGATAGGATTGAGGATGGGATAGGATAGAGGATAGGATATGATAGAGAATAGGATAGGATAGAGGATAGGATAGGATAGAGGATAAGATTGGATAGATTATAGGATACGATAGAGGATAGGATAGAATAGAGGATAGGATAGGATAGAGGATAGGATAGCATAGACGATAGTATAGGATAGAGGATAGGATAGGACAGAGGATAAGATTGGATAGAGGATAGGATAGGATAGAAGATACGATAGAGAATAGGATAGGATAGGGGATCGGATAGGAGAGAGGATAGGATAGGATAGAGGATAGGATAGGATAGAGGATAGGATAGGATAGAGGATAGGATAGGATAGAGGATAGGATAGGATAGAGGATAGGATAGGATAGAGGATAGGATAGGATAGAGGATAAGATTGGATAGATTATAGGATACGATAGAGGATAGGATAGAATAGAGGATAGGATAGGATAGAGGATAGGATAGCATAGACGATAGTATAGGATAGAGGATAGGATAGGACAGAGGATAACATTGGATAGAGGATAGGATAGGATAGAAGATAGGATAGGATAGGTGATAGGATAGAGGATAGGATAGAATAGAGGATGGGATAGGATAGAGGATAGGATAGCATAGACGATAGTATAGGATAGAGGATAGGATAGGACAGAGGATAACATTGGATAGAGTATAGGATAGGATAGAAGATAGGATAGAGAATAGGATAGGATAGTGGATCGGATAGCATAGAGGATAGGATAGGATAGGATAGAGAATAGGATAGGATAGAGGTTAGGATAAGATTGAGGATAGGATAGGATAGAGGATAGGATAGGGGATTGGATAGGATAGAGGATAGGATAGGATAGAGCATACGATAGAGGATAGGATAGGATAGAGGATAGGATAGGATAGAGAATAGGATAGGATAGAGGATAGGATAGGATAGAGCATACGATAGAGGATAGGATAGGATAGAGGATAGGATAGGATAGAGAATAGGATAGGATAGAGGATAGGATTGGATTGAGGATAGGATAGGAAAGAGCATAGAATAGGATAGAGGATAGGATAGGATACATGGTATTATAGGGTAGAGGATAGAATAGGATAGAGGATAGGATAGGATAGAGAATAGGATAGGATAGAGGTTAGGATAAGATTGAGGATAGGATAGGATAGAGGATAGGATAGGGGATTGGATAGGATAGAGGATAGGATAGGATAGAGCATACGATAGAGGATAGGAAAGAATTGAGGATAGGATAGGATAGAATATAGGATAGGATACAGAATAGGATAGGATAGATGATATTACAGGATAGAGGATAGGATACGATGGAGGATAGGATAGGATAGAGGATAAGATAAGATAGAGGATAGGATAGGATAGAGGATAGGATAGGATAGAGGATAGGAACGGATAGAGGATAGGATAGGGGATTGGATAGGATGGAGGATAGGATAGGATTGAGGATAGGATAGGAAAGAGGACAGGATAGGATACAGGATACGATATTATAGAGGATAGGATGGGATAGAGGATAGGATAGGATAGAGGATAGGATAGGATAGAGGATAGGGTAGGATAGAGGATATGATAGGATAGAGGATAGGATAGGATAGAGGATAGGATAGGATAGAGGATAGGATAGGATAGGATAGAGGATAGGATAGGATAGGGAATAGGATAGGATAGACGATATTATAGGTAAGAGGATAGTATATGATAGAAGATACGATATTATAGAGGATAGGATAGGATAGACGATAACATAGGGGATTGGATAGGATAGAGGATAGGATAGGATAGAGGATAGGATAGTCGAAAGGATAGGATTGATGATGGGATAGGATAGAGGATAGGATAGAATAGAGGATAGGATTGGATAGAGGAAAGGATAGGATAGAGGATAGGATAAGTAAGAGGATAGGATAGGATAGAGGATAGGATAAGAAAGAGGATAGGATAGGATAGAGGATAGGGTAGACGAAAGGATAGGATTGATGATGGGATAGGGTAGAGGATAGGATAGGATAGAGGATAGGATTGGGTAGAGGATAGGATAGGATAGAGGATAGGATAGGATAGAGGATAGGATAAGTAAGAGGATAGGATAGTATAGAGGATAGGATAGGATAGAGGATAGGATAGGATAGAGGATAGGATAGGATAGGTGACAAGATAAGAAAGAGGACAGGATAGGATAGAGGATAGGATTGGATAGAGGATCGGATAGGATAGAGGATAGGATAGGACAGAGGATAGGATACGATAGAGGATAGGATAGGATACAGGATAGGATAGGATAGTTGATTGGATAGGATAGAGGATAAGATAGGATAGTTGATAGGATAGGATAGAGCATACGATAGAGGATAGGATAGGATAGTTGATAGGAGAGGATAGAGCATACGATAGAGGATAGGATAGGATAGAGAATTGGATAGGATAGAGGATAGGATTGGATAGAGGATAGGATAGGATAGAGGATAGGATAGGATAGTTGATAGGATAGGATAGAGCATACAATAGAGGATAGGATAGGATATAGAATAGGATAGGATACATGGTATTATAGGGTAGAGGGTAGAATAAGATAGAGGATAGGATAGGGGATTGGATAGGATAGAGGAGAGGATAGGACAGAGGATAAGATTGGATAGAGGATAGGATAGGATAGAGGATAGGATAGGATAGAGGATAGGATAGGATAGGTGATAAGATAGGATAGAGGACAGGATAGGATAGAGGATAGGATTGGATAGAGGATAGGATTGGATAGAGGATAGGATAGGATAGAGGATAGGATAAGTAAGAGGATAGGATAGGATAGAGGATAGGTTTGGATAGAGGATAGGATAGGACAGAGGAAAGGATAGGATAGAGGATAGGATAAGTAAGAGGATAGGATAGGATAGAGGATAGGATAAGAAAGAGGATAGGATAGGATAGAGGATAGGATAGGATAAAGGATAGGATAGGATAGAGGATAGGATTGGATAGAGGATAAGATAGGATAGAGGATAGAATAAGATAGAGGACAGGATAGGATAGAGGATAGGATACGATAGAGGATAGGATTGGATTGAGGATAGGATAGGATAGAGGATAGTATAGGATAGAGGATGGTATAGCATAGAGGATAGGACAGGATAGAGGATAGGATACGATAGAGGATACGATAGGATAGATTATAGGATAGGATAGAGGATAGGATAGGATAGAGGATAGGATAGGATAGTTGATAGGATAGGATAGAGGATAGGATAAGTAAGAGGATAGGATAGGATAGAGGATAGGATAGAGGAAAGGATAGGATTGAGGATGGGATAGGATAGAGGATAGGATATGATAGAGAATAGGATAGGATAGAGGATAGGATAGGATAGAGGATAGGATAGGACAGAGGATAGGATACGATAGAGGATAGGATAGGATAGAGGATAAGATTGGATAGAGGATAGTATAGGATGGAGGATAGGATAGGATAGAGGACAGGACAGGATAGAGGATAGGATACGATAGAGGATACGATAGGATAGATTATAGGATAGGATAGAGGATAGGATAGGATAGAGGATAGGATAGGATAGTTGATAGGATAGGATAGAGGATAGGATAGAGGAAAGGATAGGATAGAGGATAGGATACGATAGAACATACGATATTATAGAAAAAAGGATACGATGGAGGATAGGATAGGATAGAGGATAGGCTAAGGGATTGCCTAGGATAGAGGATAGGATATCATAGAGGATCGGATAGCATAGAGGATAGGATAGGATAGAGGATAGGATAAGTAAGAGGATAGGATAGGATAGAGGATAGGATAGGATTGAGGATGGGATAGGATAGAGGATAGGATATGATAGAGAATAATATAGGATAGAGGATAGGATAGGATAGAGGATAAGATTGGATAGCTTATAGGATACGATTGAGGATAGGATAGAATAGAGGATAGGATAGGATAGAGGATAGGATAGCATAGACGATAGTATAGGATAGAGGATAGGATAGGACAGAGGATAAGATTGGATAGAGGATAGGATAGGATAGAAGATACGATAGAGAATAGGATAGGATAGGGGATCGGATAGGAGAGAGGATAGGATAGGATAGAGGATAGGATAGGATAGAGGATAGGATAGGATAGAGGATAGGATAGGTTAGAGGATAGGATAGGATAGAGGATAGGATAGGATAGAGGATAGGATAGGATAGAGGATAGGATAGGATAGAGGATAGGATAGGATAGAGGATAGGATAGGATAGAGGATAGGATAGGATAGAGGATAGGATAGGATAGAGGATAGGATAGGATAGAGGTTAGGACAGAATAGAGGATAGAATTAGTAAGAGCATAGGATAGGATAGAGGATGGGATAGCATAGAGGATAGGATAGGATAGAGGATAGGATAGGACAGAGGATAAGATTGGATAGAGGATAGGATAGGATAGAGGATAGGATAGGATAGAGGATAGGATAGGATAGAGGATAAGATTTGATAGATTATAGGATACGATAGAGGATAGGATAGAATAGAGGATAGGATAGGATAGAGGATAGGATAGCATAGACGATAGTATAGGATAGAGGATAGGATAGGACAGAGGATAACATTGGATAGAGGATAGGATAGGATAGAAGATAGGATAGAGAATAGGATAGGATAGGGGATCGGATAGGAGAGAGGATAGGATAGGATAGAGGATAGGATAGGATAGTGGATAGGATAAGTAAGAGGATAGGATAGGATAGAGGATAGGATAGACGAAAGGATAGGATTGATGATGGGATAGGGTAGAGGATAGAATAGGATAGAGGATAGGATAGGGGATTGGATACGATAGAGGATAGGATAGACGAAAGGATAGGATTGATGATGGGATAGGATAGAGGATAGGATAGGATAGAGGATAGGTTTGGATAGCGGATAGGATAGGACAGAGGAAAGGATAGGATAGAGGATAGGATAAGTAAGAGGATAGGATAGGATAGAGGATAGGATAAGAAAGAGGATAGGATAGGATAGAGGATAGGATAGGATAGAGGATAGGATAGGATAGAGGATAGGATTGGATAGAGGATAAGATAGGATAGAGGATAGGATAAGATAGAGGACAGGATAGGATAGAGGATAGGATACGATAGAGGATAGGATAGGATAGAGTATAGGATACGATAGAGGATAGTATAGGATAGAGAATAGGATAGGACAGAGGATAGGATAAGTAAGAGGATAGGATAGGATAGAGGATAGGATAGCATAGAGGATAGGATAGAGGATAGGATAGCATAGAGGATAGGATACGATAGAACATACGATATTATAGAGGAAAGGATACGTAGAGGAAAGGATGGGATAGAGGATAGGATAGCATAGAGGATAGGACAGGATAGAGGATAGGATACGATAGAGGATACGATAGGATAGATTATAGGATAGGATAGAGGATAGGATAGGATAGAGGATAGGATAGGATAGTTGATAGGATAGGATAGAGGATAGGATAAGTAAGAGGATAGGATAGGATAGAGGATAGGATAGAGGATAGGATAGGATAGAGGATAGGATAGGACAGAGGATAGGATACGATAGAGGATAGGATAGGATAGAGGATAAGATTGGATAGAGGATAGTATAGGATGGAGGATAGGATAGGATAGAGGACAGGACAGGATAGAGGATAGGATACGATAGAGGATACGATAGGATAGATTATAGGATAGGATAGAGGATAGGATAGGATAGAGGATAGGATAGGATAGTTGATAGGATAGGATAGAGGATAGGATAGAGGAAAGGATAGGATAGAGGATAGGATACGATAGAACATACGATATTATAGAAAAAAGGATACGATGGAGGATAGGATAGGATAGAGGATAGGCTAAGGGATTGCCTAGGATAGAGGATAGGATATCATAGAGGATCGGATAGCATAGAGGATAGGATAGGATAGAGGATAGGATAAGTAAGAGGATAGGATAGGATAGAGGATAGGATAGGATTGAGGATGGGATAGGATAGAGGATAGGATATGATAGAGAATAGGATAGGATAGAGGATAGGATAGGATAGAGGATAAGATTGGATAGCTTATAGGATACGATTGAGGATAGGATAGAATAGAGGATAGGATAGGATAGAGGATAGGATAGCATAGACGATAGTATAGGATAGAGGATAGGATAGGACAGAGGATAAGATTGGATAGAGGATAGGATAGGATAGAAGATACGATAGAGAATAGGATAGGATAGGGGATCGGATAGGAGAGCGGATAGGATAGGATAGAGGATAGGATAGGATAGAGGATAGGATAGGATAGAGGATAGGATAGGATAGAGGATAGGATAGGACAGAGGATAACATTGGATAGAGGATAGGATAGGATAGAAGATAGGATAGAGAATAGGATAGGATAGGGGATCGGATAGGAGAGAGGATAGGATAGGATAGAGGATAGGATAGGATAGAGGATAGGATAGGATAGAGGATAGGATAGGATAGAGGTTAGGACAGAATAGAGGATAGAATTAGTAAGAGCATAGGATAGGATACAGGATGGGATAGCATAGAGGATAGGATAAGATAGAGGATAGGATAGGATAGAGGATAGGATAGCATAGAGAATAGGATAGGATAGAGGTTAGGATAAGATTGAGGATAGGATAGGATAGAGGATAGGATAGGGGATTGGATAGGATAGAGGATAGGATAGGATAGAGCATACGATAGAGGATAGGATAGGATAGAGGATAGGATAGGATAGAGAATAGGATAGGATAGAGGATAGGGTAGGATAGAGGATAGGATAGGATAGACGATAGGATAGGATAGAGGATAGGATTGGATTGAGGATAGGATAGGAAAGAGCATAGAATAGGATAGAGGATAGGATAGGATACATGGTATTATAGGGTAGAGGATAGAATAGGTTAGAGGATAGGATAGAGGATTGGATAGGATAGAGGATAGGATAGACGAAAGGATATGATTGATGATGGGATAGGATAGAGGATAGGATAGGATAGAGGATAGGATTGGATAGAGGATAGGATAGGATAGAGGATAGGATAAGAAAGAGGATAGGATAGGATAGAGGATAGGATAGGATAGAGGATAGGATAGGATAGAGGATAGGATTGGATAGAGGATAAGATAGGATAGAGGATAGGATAAGATCGAGGACAGGATAGGATAGAGGATATGATAGGATAGAGGATAGGATTGGATAGAGGATAGGATAGGATAGAGGAAAGGATAGGATAGAGGATAGGATAGGATAGAGGATAGGATAGGATAGAGGATAGGATAGGATAGAGGATAGGATAGGATAGAGGTTAGGACAGAATAGAGGATAGAATTAGTAAGAGCATAGGATAGGATAGAGGATGGGATAGCATAGAGGATAGGATAGGATAGAGGATAGGATAGGACAGAGGATAAGATTGGATAGAGGATAGGATAGGATAGGGGATAGGATAGGATAGAGGATAGGATAGGATAGAGGATAGGATAGGATAGAGGATAGGATAGGATAGGTGATAGGATAGAGGAAAGGATAGGATTGAGGATGGGATAGGATAGAGGATAGGATATGATAGAGAATAGGATAGGATAGAGGATAGGATAGGATAGAGGATAAGATTGGATAGATTATAGGATACGATAGAGGATAGGATAGAATAGAGGATAGGATAGGATAGAGGATAGGATAGCATAGACGATAGTATAGGATAGAGGATAGGATAGGACAGAGGATAAGATTGGATAGAGGATAGGATAGGATAGAAGATACGATGGAGAATAGGATAGGATAGGGGATCGGATAGGAGAGAGGATAGGATAGGATAGAGGATAGGATAGGATAGAGGATAGGATAGGATAGAGGATAGGATAGGATAGAGGATAGGATAGGATAGAGGATAGGATAGGATAGAGGATAGGATAGGATAGAGGATAGGATAGGATAGAGGATAGAATTAGTAAGAGCATAGGATAGGATACAGGATGGGATAGCATAGAGGATAGGATAAGATAGAGGATAGGATAGGATAGAGGATAGGATAGCATAGAGAATAGGATAGGATAGAGGTTAGGATAAGATTGAGGATAGGATAGGATAGAGGATAGGATAGGGGATTGGATAGGATAGAGGATAGGATAGGATAGAGCATACGATAGAGGATAGGATAGGATAGAGGATAGGATAGGATAGAGAATAGGATAGGATAGAGGATAGGATAGGATAGACGATAGGATAGGATAGAGGATAGGATTGGATTGAGGATAGGATAGGAAAGAGCATAGAATAGGATAGAGGATAGGATAGGATACATGGTATTATAGGGTAGAGGATAGAATAGGTTAGAGGATAGGATAGGGGATTGGATAGGATAGAGGATAGGATAGACGAAAGGATATGATTGATGATGGGATAGGATAGAGGATAGGATAGGATAGAGGATAGGATTGGATAGAGGATAGGATAGGATAGAGGATAGGATAAGAAAGAGGATAGGATAGGATAGAGGATAGGATAGGATAGAGGATAGGATAGGATAGAGGATAGGATTGGATAGAGTATAGGATACGATAGAGGATAGGATAGAATAGAGGATAGGATAGGATAGTGGATAGGATAAGTAAGAGGATAGGATAGGATAGAGGATAGGATAGACGAAAGGATAGGATTGATGATGGGATAGGATAGAGGATAGGATAGGCTAGAGGATAGGATAGGAAAGAGGATAGGAAACGATAGAGGATAGGATAGGATAGAGTATAGGATAGGATAGAGGATAGGATAGGATACATGGTATTATAGGGTAGAGGATAGAATGGGATAGAGGATAGGATAGGGGATTGGATAGGATAGAGGATAGGATAGACGAAAGGATAGGATTGATGATGGGATAGGATAGAGGATAGGATAGGATAGAGGATAGGATAGGACAGAGGATAAGATTGGATAGAGGATAGGATATGATAGAAGATACGATAGAGAATAGGATAGGATAGGGGATCGGATAGGAGAGAGGATAGGATAGGATAGAGGATAGGATAGGATAAAGGATAGGATAGGATAGAGGATAGGATAGGATAGAGGATAGGATAGGATAGAGGATAGGATAGGATAGAGGATAGGATTGGATAGATTATAGGATACGATAGAGGATAGGATAGGATAGAAGATACGATAGAGAATAGGATAGGATAGGGGATCGGATAGGAGAGAGGATAGGATAGGATAGAGGATAGGATAGGATAGAGGATAGGATAGAGGATAGGATAGGATAGAGGATAGGATAGGATAGAGGATAGGATAGGATAGAGGATAGGATAGGATAGAGGATAGGATAGGATAGAGGATAGGATAGGATAGAGGATAGGATAGGATAGAGGATAGGATAGGATAGAGGATAGGATAGGATAGAGGATAGGATAGGATAGGATAGAGGATAGGATAGGATAGAGGATAGGATAGGATAGAGGATAGGATAGGATAGAGGTTAGGACAGAATAGAGGATAGAATTAGTAAGAGCATAGGATAGGATAGAGGATGGGATAGCATAGAGGATAGGATAGGATAGAGGATAGGATAGGACAGAGGATAAGATTGGATAGAGGATAGGATAGGATAGAGGATAGGATAGGATAGAGGATAGGATAGGATAGAGGATAGGAGAGGATAGAGGATAGGATAGGATAGGTGATAGGATAGAGGAAAGGATAGGATTGAGGATGGGATAGGATAGAGGATAGGATATGATAGAGAATAGGATAGGATAGGGGATCGGATAGGAGAGAGGATAGGATAGGATAGAGGATAGGATAGGATAGAGGATAGGATTGGATAGAGGATAGGATAGGATAGAGGTTAGGACAGAATAGAGGATAGAATTAGTAAGAGCATAGGATAGGATACAGGATGGGATAGCATAGAGGATAGGATAAGATAGAGGATAGGATAGGATAGAGGATAGGATAGCATAGAGAATAGGATAGGATAGAGGTTAGGATAAGATTGAGGATAGGATAGGATAGAGGATAGGATAGGGGATTGGATAGGATAGAGGATAGGATAGGATAGAGCATACGATAGAGGATAGGATAGGATAGAGGATAGGATAGGATAGAGAATAGGATAGGATAGAGAATAGGATAGGATAGAGGATAGGATAGGATAGACGATAGGATAGGATAGAGGATAGGATTGGATTGAGGATAGGATAGGAAAGAGCATAGAATAGGATAGAGGATAGGATAGGATACATGGTATTATAGGGTAGAGGATAGAATAGGTTAGAGGATAGGATAGGGGATTGGATAGGATAGAGGATAGGATAGACGAAAGGATATGATTGATGATGGGATAGGATAGAGGATAGGATAGGATAGAGGATAGGATTGGATAGAGGATAGGATAGGATAGAGGATAGGATAAGAAAGAGGATAGGATAGGATAGAGGATAGGATAGGATAGAGGATAGGATAGGATAGAGGATAGGATTGGATAGAGGATAAGATAGGATAGAGGATAGGATAAGATCGAGGACAGGATAGGATAGAGGATATGATAGGATAGAGGATAGGATTGGATAGAGGATAGGATAGGATAGAGGAAAGGATAGGATAGAGGATCGGATAAGTAAGAGGATAGGATAGGATAGAGGATAGGATAAGAAAGAGGATAGGATAGGATAGAGGATAGGATAGGATAGAGGATAGGATAGGATAGAGGATAGGATAGGATAGAGGATAGGATTGGATAGAGTATAGGATACGATAGAGGATAGGATAGAATAGAGGATAGGATAGGATAGTGGATAGGATAAGTAAGAGGATAGGATAGGATAGAGGATAGGATAGACGAAAGGATAGGATTGATGATGGGATAGGATAGAGGATAGGATAGGCTAGAGGATAGGATAGGAAAGAGGATAGGAAACGATAGAGGATAGGATAGGATAGAGTATAGGATAGGATAGAGGATAGGATAGGATACATGGTATTATAGGGTAGAGGATAGAATGGGATAGAGGATAGGATAGGGGATTGGATAGGATAGAGGATAGGATAGACGAAAGGATAGGATTGATGATGGGATAGGATAGAGGATAGGATAGGGTAGAGGATAGGATAGGACAGAGGATAAGATTGGATAGAGGACAGGATATGATAGAAGATACGATAGAGAATAGGATAGGATAGGGGATCGGATAGGAGAGAGGATAGGATAGGATAGAGGATAGGATAGGATAAAGGATAGGATAGGATAGAGGATAGGATAGGATAGAGGATAGGATAGGATAGAGGATAGGATAGGATAGAGGATAGGATAGGATAGAGGATAGGATAGGATAGAGGATAGGATAGGATAGAGGATAGGATAGGATAGAGGATAGGATAGGATAGAGGATAGGATAGGATAGAGGATAGGATAGGATAGAGGATAGGATAGGATAGAGGATAGGATAGGATAGAGGTTAGGACAGAATAGAGGATAGAATTAGTAAGAGCATAGGATAGGATAGAGGATGGGATAGCATAGAGGATAGGATAGGATAGAGGATAAGATTGGATAGAGGATAGGAAAGGATAGAAGATACGATAGAGAATAGGATAGGATAGGATAGAGGATAGGATAGGATAGAGGATAGGATAGGATAGAGGATAGGATAGGATAGGTGATAGGATAGAGGAAAGGATAGGATTGAGGATGGGATAGGATAGAGGATAGGATATGATAGAGAATAGGATAGGATAGAGGATAGGATAGGATAGAGGATAAGATTGGATAGATTATAGGATACGATAGAGGATAGGATAGAATAGAGGATAGGATAGGATAGAGGATAGGATAGCATAGACGATAGTATAGGATAGAGGATAGGATAGGACAGAGGATAAGATTGGATAGAGGATAGGATAGGATAGAAGATACGATAGAGAATAGGATAGGATAGGGGATCGGATAGGAGAGAGGATAGGATAGGATAGAGGATAGGATAGGATAGAGGATAGGATAGGATAGAGGATAGGATAGGATAGAGGATAGGATAGGATAGAGGATAGGATAGGATAGAGGATAGGATAGGATAGAGGATAAGATTGGATAGATTATAGGATACGATAGAGGATAGGATAGAATAGAGGATAGGATAGGATAGAGGATAGGATAGCATAGACGATAGTATAGGATAGAGGATAGGATAGGACAGAGGATAACATTGGATAGAGGATAGGATAGGATAGAAGATAGGATAGGATAGGTGATAGGATAGAGGATAGGATAGAATAGAGGATGGGATAGGATAGAGGATAGGATAGCATAGACGATAGTATAGGATAGAGGATAGGATAGGACAGAGGATAACATTGGATAGAGTATAGGATAGGATAGAAGATAGGATAGAGAATAGGATAGGATAGTGGATCGGATAGCATAGAGGATAGGATAGGATAGGATAGAGAATAGGATAGGATAGAGGTTAGGATAAGATTGAGGATAGGATAGGATAGAGGATAGGATAGGGGATTGGATAGGATAGAGGATAGGATAGGATAGAGCATACGATAGAGGATAGGATAGGATAGAGGATAGGATAGGATAGAGAATAGGATAGGATAGAGGATAGGATAGGATAGAGCATACGATAGAGGATAGGATAGGATAGAGGATAGGATAGGATAGAGAATAGGATAGGATAGAGGATAGGATTGGATTGAGGATAGGATAGGAAAGAGCATAGAATAGGATAGAGGATAGGATAGGATACATGGTATTATAGGGTAGAGGATAGAATAGGATAGAGGATAGGATAGGGGTTTGGATAGGATAGAGGATAGGATAAGTAAGAGGATAGGATAGGATAAAGGATAGGATAGAGGAAAGGATAGGATTGAGGATGGGATAGGATAGAGGATAGGATATGATAGAGAATAGGATAGGATAGAGGATAGGATAGGATAGAGGGATAAGATTGGATAGCTTATAGGATACGATAGAGGATAGGATAGAATAGAGGATAGGATAGGATAGAGGATAGGATAGCATAGACGATAGTATAGGATAGAGGATAGGATAGGACAGAGGATAAGATTGGATAGAGGATAGGATAGGATAGAAGATAGGATAGAGAATAGGATAGGATAGGGGATCGGATAGGAGAGAGGATAGGATAGGATAGAGGATAGGATAGGATAGAGGATAGGATAGGATAGAGGATAGGATAGGATAGAGGATAGGATAGGATAGAGCATAGGATAGGATAGAGGATAGGATAGGATAGAGGATAGGGTAGGATAGAGGATAGGATAGGATAGAGGTTAGGACAGAATAGAGGATAGAATTAGTAAGAGCATAGCATAGGATAGAGGATGGGATAGCATAGAGGGTAGGATAGGATAGAGGATAGGATAGGATAGAATAGAGGATAGGATAGGATAGAGGATAGGATAGCATAGACGATAGTATAGGATAGAGGATAGGATAGGACAGAGGATAACGTTGGATAGAGGATAGGATAGGATAGAAGATAGGATAGAGAATAGGATAGGATAGGGGATCGGATAGGAGAGAGGATAGGATAGGATAGGATAGGATAGGATAGAGGATAGGATAGGATAGAGGTTAGGACAGAATAGAGGATAGAATTAGTAAGAGCATAGGATAGGATACAGGATGGGATAGCATAGAGGATAGGATAGGATAGAGGATAGAATAGGATAGAGGATAGGATTGGATTGAGGATAGGATAGGAAAGAGCATAGAATAGGATAGAGGATAGGATAGGATACATGGTATTATAGGGTAGAGGATAGAATAGGATAGAGGATAGGATAGGGGATTGGATAGGATAGAGGATACGATAGACGAAAGGATAGGATTGATGATGGGATAGGATAGAGGATAGGATAGGATAGAGGATAGGATTGGATAGAGGATAGGATAGGATAGAGGAAAGGATAGGATAGAGGATAGGATAAGTAAGAGGATAGGATAGGATAGAGGATAGGGTAAGAAAGAGGATAGGATAGGATAGAGGATAGGATAGGATAGAGGATAGGATAGGATAGAGGATAGGATTGGATAGAGGATAGGATAGGATAGAGGATAGGATAGGACAGAGGATAAGATTGGATAGAGGATAGGATACGATAGAGGATAGGATAGGATAGAGGATAGGATAGGATAGATGATAGGATAGGATAGGTGATAGGATAGAGGATAGGATAGAATAGAGGATGGGATAGGATAGAGGATAGGATAGCATAGACGATAGTATAGGATAGAGGATAGGATAGGACAGAGAATAGGATAGGATAGAGGATAGGATAGGATAGAGCATACGATAGAGGATAGGATAGGATAGAGGATAGGATAGGATAGAGAATAGGATAGGATAGAGGATAGGATTGGATTGAGGATAGGATAGGAAAGAGCATAGAATAGGATAGAGGATAGGATAGGATACATGGTATTATAGGGTAGAGGATAGGATAGAATAGAGGATAGGATAGGATAGAGGATAGGATAGCATAGACGATAGTATAGGATAGAGGATAGGATAGGACAGAGGATAACATTGGATAGAGGATAGGATAGGATGGAAGATAGGATAGAGAATAGGATAGGATAGGGGATCGGATAGGAGAGAGGATAGGATAGGATAGAGGATAGGATAGGATAGAGGATCGGATAGGATAGAGGATAGGATAGGATAGAGGATAGGATAGGATAGAGGATAGGATAGGATAGAGGATAGGATAGGATAGAGGTTAGGACAGAATAGAGGATAGAATTAGTAAGAGCATAGGATAGGATACAGGATGGGATAGCATAGAGGATAGGATAGGATAGAGGATAGAATAGGATAGAGGATACGATTGGATTGAGGATAGGATAGGAAAGAGCATAGAATAGGATAGAGGATAGGATAGGATACATGGTATTATATGGTAGAGGATAGAATAGGATAGAGGATAGGATAGGGGATTGGATAGGATAGAGGATACGATAGACGAAAGGATAGGATTGATGATGGGATAGGATAGAGGATAGGATAGGATAGAGGATAGGATTGGATAGAGGATAGGATAGGATAGAGGAAAGGATAGGATAGAGGATAGGATAAGTAAGAGGATAGGATAGGATAGAGGATAGGGTAAGAAAGAGGATAGGATAGGATAGAGGATAGGATAGGATAGAGGATAGGATACAATAGAGGATAGGATTGGATAGAGGATAAGATGGGATAGAGGATAGGATAAGATAGAGGACAGGATAGGATAGAGGATAGGATACGATAGAGGATAGGATAGGATAGAGTATAGGATACGATAGAGGATAGGATAGGATAGAGAATAGGATAGGATAGAGGATAGGATAAGTAAGAGGATAGGATAGGATAGAGGATAGGATAAGTAAGAGGATAGGATAGGATAGAGGATAGGATAGCATAGAGGATAGGATAGGATAGAACATACGATATTATAGAGGAAAGGATACGTAGAGGATAGGATGGGATAGAGAATAGGATAGGATAGAGGTTAGGATAAGATTGAGGATAGGATAGGATAGAGGATAGGATAGGGGATTGGATAGGATAGAGGATAGGATAGGATAGAGCATACGATAGAGGATAGGATAGGATAGAGGATAGGATAGGATAGAGAATAGGATAGGATAGAGGATAGGATAGGATAGAGCATACGATAGAGGATAGGATAGGATAGAGGATAGGATAGGATAGAGAATAGGATAGGATAGAGGATAGGATTGGATTGAGGATAGGATAGGAAAGAGCATAGAATAGGATAGAGGATAGGATAGGATACATGGTATTATAGGGTAGAGGATAGAATAGGATAGAGGATAGGATAGGGGTTTGGATAGGATAGAGGATAGGATAAGTAAGAGGATAGGATAGGATAAAGGATAGGATAGAGGAAAGGATAGGATTGAGGAGGGGATAGGATAGAGGATAGGATATGATAGAGAATAGGATAGGATAGAGGATAGGATAGGATAGAGGATAAGATTGGATAGCTTATAGGATACGATAGAGGATAGGATAGAATAGAGGATAGGATAGGATAGAGGATAGGATAGCATAGACGATAGTATAGGATAGAGGATAGGATAGGACAGAGGATAAGATTGGATAGAGGATAGGATAGGATAGAAGATAGGATAGAGAATAGGATAGGATAGGGGATCGGATAGGAGAGAGGATAGGATAGGATAGAGGATAGGATACGATAGAGGATAGGATAGGATAGAGGATAGGATAGGATAGAGGATAGGATAGGATAGAGGATAGGATAGGATAGAGGATAGGATAGGATAGAGGATAGGGTAGGATAGAGGATAGGATAGGATAGAGGTTAGGACAGAATAGAGGATAGAATTAGTAAGAGCATAGCATAGGATAGAGGATGGGATAGCATAGAGGATAGGATAGGATAGAGGATAGGATAGGATAGAATAGAGGATAGGATAGGATAGAGGATAGGATAGCATAGACGATAGTATAGGATAGAGGATAGGATAGGACAGAGGATAACGTTGGATACAGGATAGGATAGGATAGAAGATAGGATAGAGAATAGGATAGGATAGGGGATCGGATAGGAGAGAGGATAGGATAGGATAGGATAGGATAGGATAGAGGATAGGATAGGATAGAGGTTAGGACAGAATAGAGGATAGAATTAGTAAGAGCATAGGATAGGATACAGGATGGGATAGCATAGAGGATAGGATAGGATAGAGGATAGAATAGGATAGAGGATAGGATTGGATTGAGGATAGGATAGGAAAGAGCATAGAATAGGATAGAGGATAGGATAGGATACATGGTATTATAGGGTAGAGGATAGAATAGGATAGAGGATAGGATAGGGGATTGGATAGGATAGAGGATACGATAGACGAAAGGATAGGATTGATGATGGGATAGGATAGAGGATAGGATAGGATAGAGGATAGGATTGGATAGAGGATAGGATAGGATAGAGGAAAGGATAGGATAGAGGATAGGATAAGTAAGAGGATAGGATAGGATAGAGGATAGGGTAAGAGAGAGGATAGGATAGGATAGAGGATAGGATAGGATAGAGGATAGGATAGGATAGAGGATAGGATTGGATAGAGGATAGGATAGGATAGAGGATAGGATAGGACAGAGGATAAGATTGGATAGAGGATAGGATACGATAGAGGATAGGATAGGATAGAGGATAGGATAGGATAGATGATAGGATAGGATAGGTGATAGGATAGAGGATAGGATAGAATAGAGGATGGGATAGGATAGAGGATAGGATAGCATAGACGATAGTATAGGATAGAGGATAGGATAGGACAGAGAATAGGATAGGATAGAGGATAGGATAGGATAGAGCATACGATAGAGGATAGGATAGGATAGAGGATAGGATAGGATAGAGAATAGGATAGGATAGAGGATAGGATTGGATTGAGGATAGGATAGGAAAGAGCATAGAATAGGATAGAGGATAGGATAGGATACATGGTATTATAGGGTAGAGGATAGGATAGAATAGAGGATAGGATAGGATAGAGGATAGGATAGCATAGACGATAGTATAGGATAGAGGATAGGATAGGACAGAGGATAACATTGGATAGAGGATAGGATAGGATGGAAGATAGGATAGAGAATAGGATAGGATAGGGGATCGGATAGGAGAGAGGATAGGATAGGATAGAGGATAGGATAGGATAGAGGATCGGATAGGATAGAGGATAGGATAGGATAGAGGATAGGATAGGATAGAGGATAGGATAGGATAGAGGATAGGATAGGATAGAGGTTAGGACAGAATAGAGGATAGAATTAGTAAGAGCATAGGATAGGATACAGGATGGGATAGCATAGAGGATAGGATAGGATAGAGGATAGAATAGGATAGAGGATACGATTGGATTGAGGATAGGATAGGAAAGAGCATAGAATAGGATAGAGGATAGGATAGGATACATGGTATTATAGGGTAGAGGATAGAATAGGATAGAGGATAGGATAGGGGATTGGATAGGATAGAGGATACGATAGACGAAAGGATAGGATTGATGATGGGATAGGATAGAGGATAGGATAGGATAGAGGATAGGATTGGATAGAGGATAGGATAGGATAGAGGAAAGGATAGGATAGAGGATAGGATAAGTAAGAGGATAGGATAGGATAGAGGATAGGGTAAGAGAGAGGATAGGATAGGATAGAGGATAGGATAGGATAGAGGATAGGATAGGATAGAGGATAGGATTGGATAGAGGATAGGATAGGATAGAGGATAGGATAGGACAGAGGATAAGATTGGATAGAGGATAGGATACGATAGAGGATAGGATAGGATAGAGGATAGGATAGGATAGATGATAGGATAGGATAGGTGATAGGATAGAGGATAGGATAGAATAGAGGATGGGATAGGATAGAGGATAGGATAGCATAGACGATAGTATAGGATAGAGGATAGGATAGGACAGAGAATAGGATAGGATAGAGGATAGGATAGGATAGAGCATACGATAGAGGATAGGATAGGATAGAGGATAGGATAGGATAGAGAATAGGATAGGATAGAGGATAGGATTGGATTGAGGATAGGATAGGAAAGAGCATAGAATAGGATAGAGGATAGGATAGGATACATGGTATTATAGGGTAGAGGATAGGATAGAATAGAGGATAGGATAGGATAGAGGATAGGATAGCATAGACGATAGTATAGGATAGAGGATAGGATAGGACAGAGGATAACATTGGATAGAGGATAGGATAGGATGGAAGATAGGATAGAGAATAGGATAGGATAGGGGATCGGATAGGAGAGAGGATAGGATAGGATAGAGGATAGGATAGGATAGAGGATCGGATAGGATAGAGGATAGGATAGGATAGAGGATAGGATAGGATAGAGGATAGGATAGGATAGAGGATAGGATAGGATAGAGGTTAGGACAGAATAGAGGATAGAATTAGTAAGAGCATAGGATAGGATACAGGATGGGATAGCATAGAGGATAGGATAGGATAGAGGATAGAATAGGATAGAGGATACGATTGGATTGAGGATAGGATAGGAAAGAGCATAGAATAGGATAGAGGATAGGATAGGATACATGGTATTATAGGGTAGAGGATAGAATAGGATAGAGGATAGGATAGGGGATTGGATAGGATAGAGGATACGATAGACGAAAGGATAGGATTGATGATGGGATAGGATAGAGGATAGGATAGGATAGAGGATAGGATTGGATAGAGGATAGGATAGGATAGAGGAAAGGATAGGATAGAGGATAGGATAAGTAAGAGGATAGGATAGGATAGAGGATAGGGTAAGAAAGAGGATAGGATAGGATAGAGGATAGGATAGGATAGAGGATAGGATACAATAGAGGATAGGATTGGATAGAGGATAAGATGGGATAGAGGATAGGATAAGATAGAGGACAGGATAGGATAGAGGATAGGATACGATAGAGGATAGGATAGGATAGAGTATAGGATACGATAGAGGATAGGATAGGATAGAGAATAGGATAGGATAGAGGATAGGATAAGTAAGAGGATAGGATAGGATAGAGGATAGGATAAGTAAGAGGATAGGATAGGATAGAGGATAGGATAGCATAGAGGATAGGATAGGATAGAACATACGATATTATAGAGGAAAGGATACGTAGAGGATAGGATGGGATAGAGGATAGGATATGGGATTGGCTAGGATAGAGGATAGGATAGGATAGAGGATAGGATAGGATAGAGGAGAGGATTGGATAGAGGATCGGATAGGATAGAGGATAAGATTGGATGGAGGTGAGTATAGGATAGAGGATAGGATATGATAGAGGACAGGATAGGATAGAGGATAGAAAACGATAGTTGATAGGATAGGATAGAGGATAGGATAGGATAGTTGATAGGATAGGATAGAGCATACGATAGAGGATAGGATAGGATAGAGAATAGGATAGGATAGAGGATAGGATAAGTAAGAGGATAGGATAGGATAGAGGATAGGATACGATAGAGGATAGGATAGGATAGAGGATAAGATTGGATAGAGGATAGTATAGGATGGAGGATAGGATACGATAGAGGACAGGACAGGATAGAGGATAGGATACGATAGAGGATACGATAGGATAGATTATAGGATAGGATAGAGGATAGGATAGGATAGTTGGTAGGAAAGGATGGAGGATAGAAAGAGTAAAGGATAGGATAGAGGATAGGATACGATAGAACATACGATATTATAGAAAAAAGGATACGATAGAGGATAGGATAGGATAGAGGATAGGCTAAGGGATTGCCTAGGATAGAGGATAGGATAGGATAGAGGATCGGATAGGATAGAGGATAGGATAGGATAGAGGATAGGATAGGATAGAGGACAGGAAACGATAGAGGATAGGATAGGATAGAGAATAGGTTAGGATACATGGTATTATAGGGTAGAGGATAGAATAGGATAGAGGATAGGATAGGGGATTGGATAGGATAGAGGATAGGATTGGATAGAGGATAGGATAGGATAGGTGATAAGATAGGATAGATGACAGGATAGGATAGAGGATAGGATTGGATAGAGGATAGGATAGGGGATTGGATAGGATAGAGGATAGGATAAGTAAGAGGATAGGATAAGTAAGAGGATAGGATAGGATAGAGGATAGTATAGACGAAAGGATAGGATTAATGATGGGATAGGATAGAGGATAGGATAGGAAAGAGGATAGAATTGGATAGAGGATAGGATAGGATAGAGGATAGGATAGGATAGAGGATAGGATAAGTAAGAGGATAGGATAGGATAGAGGATAGTATAGACGAAAGGATAGGATTAATGATGGGATAGGATAGAGGATAGGATAGGAAAGAGGATAGAATTGGATAGAGGATAGGATAGGATAGAGGATAGGATAGGATAGAGGATAGGATAAGTAAGAGGATAGGATAGGATAGAGGATAGGATAGGATAGAGGATAGGATAGGATAGAGGAAAGGATAGGATAGAGGATAGGATTGGATAGGGGATAAGATAGGATAGAGGATAGGATAAGATAGAGGACAGGATAGGATAGAGGATAGGATACGATAGAGGATAGGATAGGATAGAGGATAGGATATATTAGAGGATAGGGTTAGTAAGAGCATAGGATAGGATAGAGGATAGGATAGCATAGACGATAGTATAGGATAGAGGATAGGATAGGACAGAGGATAAGATTGGATAGAGGATAGGATAGGAAAGAGGATAGGATAGGATAGAGGATAGGATAGGATAGGGGATCGGATAGGAGAGAGGATAGGATAGGATAGAGGATAGGATAGGATAGAGGATAGGATAGGATAGAGGTTAAGATAGAATAGAGGATAGATTAGTAAGAGCATAGGATAGGATAGAGGATAGGATAGCATAGATGATAGGATAGGATAGAGGATAGGATAGGACAGAGAATAAGATTGGATAGAGGATAGGATAGGATAGAGGATAAGATAGGATAGAGGATAGGATAGGATAGAGGATAGGATAGCATAGAGGATAGGATAAGTAAGAGGATAGGATAGGATAGAGGAAAGGATAGGATTGAGGATGGGAGAGGATAGAGGATAGGATATGATAGAGAATAGGATAGGATAGAGGATAGGATAGGATAGAGGATAGGATAAGTAAGAGGATAGAATAGGATAGAGGATAGGATAGACGAAAGGATAGGATTGATGATGGGATAGGATAGAGGATAGGATAGGATAGAGGATAGGATAGGATACAGGGCAGGACAGGATAGAGGATAGGATAGGATTGAGGATGGGAGAGGATAGAGGATAGGATATGATAGAGAATAGGATAGGATAGATTATAGGATAGGATAGAGGATAGAATAGAGGATAGGATACGATAGAACATACGATATTATAGAAATAAGGATACGATAGAGGATAGGATAGGATAGAGGATAGGATAAGGGATTGCCTAGGATAGAGGATAGGATAGGATACAGGATAGGATAGGATAGAGGATAGGATAGGATAGAGGACAGGATAAGTAAGAGGATAGGATAGGATAGAGGATAGGATAGACGAAAGGATAGGATTGATGATGGGATAGGATAGAGGATAGGATAGGATAGAGGATAGGATAGGATAGTTGATAGGATAGGATAGAGCATACGATAGAGGATAGGATAGGATAGAGAATAGGATAGGATTAATGGTACTATAGGGTAGAGGATAGAACAGGATAGAGGATACTATAGAGGATAGGATAGAGGAAAGGATAGGATTGAGGATGGGATAGGATAGAGGATAGGATATGATAGAGAATAGGATAGGATAGAGGATAGGATAGGATAGAGGATAGGATACGAACAAAGATACGATATTATAGAGGATAGGATAGGATAGAGGATAGGATAGGATAGAGGATAGGATAGAGGAAAGGATAGGATAGAGGATAGGATACGATAGAACATACGATATTATAGAAAAAAGGATACGATAGAGGATAGGTTAGGATAGAGGATAGGATATGGGATTGCCTAGGATAGAGAATAGGATACGATAGAGGATCGGATAGGATAGAGGATAGGATAGGATAGAGGATAGGATAAGTAAGAGGATAGGATAGGATAGAGGATAGGTTAGACGAAAGGATAGGATTAATGATGGGATAGGATAGAGGATAGGATAGGATAGAGGATAGGATTGGATAGAGGATAGGATAGGATAGAGGATAGGATAGGATAGAGGATAGGATAAGTAAGAGGATAGGATAGGATAGAATATAGGATAGACGAAAGGATAGGATTGATGATGGGATAGGATAGAGGATAGGATAGGATAGAGGATAGGATAGGATAGAGGATGGGATAGGATAGAGGATAGGATGGGATAGGATAGAGGATAGGATAGGATAGTTGATAGGATAGGATAGAGGATAGGATAGGATAGTAGATATGATAGGATAGAGCATACGATAGAGGATAGGACGGGATAGAGAATAGGATAGGATGGGGGTAGGATTGGATAGAGGATAGGATAGGATAGAGGATAGGATAGGATAGAGGATAGGATAGGATAGAGGATGGGATAGGTTAGGTGATAAGATAGGATAGAGGACAGGTTAGGATAGAGGATAGGATTGGAAAGAGGATCGGATACGATAGAACATACGATATTATAGAAAAAAGGATACGATAGAGGATAGGATAGGATACGGGATTGCCTATGTTAGAGGATAGGATAGGATAGAGGATCGGATAGGATAGTTGATAGGATAGGATAGAGGATAGGATAGGATAGTTGATAGGATAGGATAGAGGATAGGATAGGATAGTTGATAGGATAGGATAGAGCATACGATAGAGGATAGGATAGGGTAGGATAGAGCATACGATAGAGGATAGGATAGGATAGAGAATAGGATAGGATACATGGTATTATAGGGTAGAGGATAGAATAGGATAGACGATAGGATAGGTGATTGGACAGGATAGAGAATAGGATAAGTAAGAGGACAGTATAGGATAGAGGATAGGATAGAGGAAAGGATAGGATTGAGGATGGGATAGGATAGAGGATAGGATATGATAGAGAATAGGATAGGATAGAGGATAGGATAGGATAGAGGATAAGATTGGATAGATTATAGGATACGATAGAGGTTAGGATAGAATAGAGGATAGGATAGGATAGAGGATAGGATAGGATAGAGGATAGGATAGAGGATAGGATAGGATAGAGGATAGGATAGGATAGAGGATAGGATGTAATAGAGGATAGGATTAGTAAGAGCATAGGATAGGATAGAGGATAGGATAGCATAGAGGATAGGATAGGATAGAGGATAGGATAGGACAGAGGATAAGATTGGATAGAGGATAGGATAGGATAAAGGATAGGATAGGTTAAAGGATAGGATAAGATACAGGATAGGATAGGATAGGTGATAAGATAGGATAGAGGACAGGATAGGATAGAGGATAGGATTGGATAGAGGATAGGATAGAGGAAAGGATAGGATAGAGGATAGGATAGACGAAAGGATAGGATAGAGGATAGGATACGATAGAACATACGATATTATAGAAAAAAGGATACGATAGAGGATAGGATAAGTTAGAGGATAGGATATGGGATTGCCTAGGATAGAGGATAGGATAGGATAGAGGATCGGATAGGATAGAGGATAGGATAGGATAGAGGATAGGATAAGTAAGAGGATAGGATAGGATAGAGGATAGTATAGACGAAAGGATAGGATTGATGATGGGATAGGATAGAGGATAGGATAGAATAGAGGATAGGATTGGATAGAGGATAGGATAGGATAGAGGATAGGATAGGACAGAGGATAAGATTGGATAGAGGATAGGATAGGAAAGAGGATAGGATAGGATAGAGGATAGGATAGGATAGTGGATAGGATAAGTAAGAGGATAGGATAGGATAGAGGATAGTATAGACGAAAGGATAGGATTAATGATGGGATAGGATAGAGGATAGGATAGGAAAGAGGATAGGATTGGATAGAGGATAGGATAGGATAGAGGATAGGATAGGATAGAGGATAGGATAAGTAAGAGGATAGGATAGGATAGAGGATAGGATAGGATAGAGGATAGGATAGGATAGAGGAAAGGATAGGATAGAGGATAGGATTGGATAGAGGATAAGATAGGATAGAGGATAGGATAAGATAGAGGACACGATAGGATAGAGGATAGGATACGATAGAGGATAGGATAGGATAGAGGATAGGATATATTAGAGGATAGTGTTAGTAAGAGCATAGGATAGGATAGAGGATAGGATAGCATAGAGTATAGGATAGGATAGAGGATAGGATAGGATAGGATAGAGGATAGGATAGGATAGTTGGTTGTATAGGATAGGGGATAGGATAGGATAGTTGATAGGATAGGATAGAGCATACGATAGATAATAGGATAGGATAGAGAATAGGATCGGATAGAGGATAGGATTGGATAGAGGATAGGATAGGATAGAGGATAGGATAGGATGGTTGATAGGATAGGATAGAGCATACGATAGAGGATAGGTTAGGATAGAGAATAGGTTAGGATACATGGTATTATAGGGTAGAGGATAGAATAGGATAGAGGACAGGATAGGGGATTGGATAGGATAGAGGATAGGATTGGATAGAGGATAGGATAGGATAGGTGATAAGATAGGATAGATGACAGGATAGGATAGAGGATAGGATTGGATAGAGGATAGGATAGAGGAAAGGATATGATAGAGGATAGGATAGGGGATTGGATAGGATAGAGGATAGGATAAGTAAGAGGATAGGATAGGATAGAGGATAGGATAAGTAAGAGCATAGGATAGGATAGAGGATAGTATAGACGAAAGGATAGGATTAATGATGGGATAGGATAGAGGATAGGATAGTAAAGAGCATAGGATAGGATAGAGGATAGGATTGGATATAGGATAGGATAGGATAGAGGATAGGATAGGATAGAGGATAGGATAGGATAGAGGATAGGATAGGATAGAAGATAGGATTGGATAGAGGATCGGATAGGATAGAGGATAGGATAAGGGATTGCCTAGGATAGAGGATAGGAAAGGATAGAGGATCGGATAGGATAGAGGATAGGATAGGATAGTGGATAGGATAAGTAATAGAATAGGATAGGATAGAGGATAGGATAGACGAAAGGGTAGGATTGATGATGGGATAGGATAGAGGAAAGGATAGGATAGAGGATAGGATAGGAAAGAGGATAGGAAACGATAGAGGATAGGATAGGATAGAGTATAGGATAGGATAGAGGATAGGATAGGATAGGATAGAGGATAGGATAGGATAGTTGGTAGTATAGGATAGAAGATAGGATAGGATAGAGCATACGATAGAGGATAGGATAGGATAGAGAATAGGATCGTATAGAGGATAGGATTGGATAGAGGATAGGATAGGATAGAGGATAGGATAGGATAGTTGATAGGATAGGATAGAGCATACGATAGAGGATAGGATAGGATAGAGAATAGGATAGGATAGAGGATAGGATATAATAGAGGATAGGATAGGATAGGTGATAAGATAGGATAGAGGACAGGATAGGATATTGGATAGGATTGGATAGAGGATAGGATAGGATAGAGGATAGGATAGGATAGAGGATAGGATAAGTAAGAGGATAGGATAGGATAGAGGATAGTATAGACGAAAGGATAGGATTAATGATGGGATAGGATAGAGGATAGGATAGGAAAGAGGATAGGATTGGATAGAGGATAGGATAGGATAGAGGATAGGATAGGATAGAGGATAGGATAAGTAAGAGGATAGGATAGGATAGAGGATAGGATAGGATAGAGGATAGGATAGGATAGAGGAAAGGATAGGATAGAGGATAGGATTGGATAGAGGATAAGATAGGATAGAGGATAGGATAAGATAGAGGACAGGATAGGATAGAGAATAGGATAGGATACATGGTATTATAGGGTAGAGGATAGAATAGGATAGAGGATAGGATAGGGGATTGGATAGGATAGAGGATAGGATAAGTAAGAGGATAGGATAGGATAGAGGATAGGATAGAGGAAAGGATAGGATTGAGGATGGGATAGGATAGAGGATAGGATATGATAGAGAATAGGATATAATAGAGGATAGGATAGAGGATATTATAGGATAGAGGATATGATAGGATAGAGGATAGGATAAAGGATAGGATAGGATAGAGGATAGGATGGGATAGAGAATAGGATAGGATAGATGATAGGATTGGATAGAGGATAGGATAGGATAGAGGATAGGATAGGATAGAGGATAGGATAGGATAGAGGATCGGATAGGATAGAAGATAGGATAGGATAGGTGATAAGATAGGATAGAGGACGGGATAGGATAGAGGATAGGATTGGATAGAGGATCGGATAGGATAGAGGATAGGATAAGTAAGAGGATAGGATAGCATAGAGGATAGGATAGAGGACGGGATAGGATAGAGGATAGCATTGGATAGAGGATCGGATAGGATAGAGGATAGGATAAGTAAGAGGATAGGATAGCATAGAGGATAGGATAGAGGACAGGATAGGATAGAGGATAGGATTGGATAGAGGATCGGATAGGATAGAGGATAGGATAAGTAAGAGGATAGGATAGCATAGAGGATAGGATAGAGGAAAGGATACGGTAGAGGATAGGATACGATAGAGGATAAGATAGGATAGAGGATAGGATAAGGGATTGCCTAGGATAGAGGATAGGATAGGATAGAGGATAGGATACGATAGAGGATAGGATAGGATAGAGGATAGGATATATTAGAGGATAGGGTTAGTAAGAGCATAGGATAGGATAGAGGATAGGATAGCATAGACGATAGTATAGGATAGAGGATAGGATAGGAAAGAGGATAAGATTGGATAGAGGATAGGATAGGAAAGAGGATAGGATAGGATAGAGGATAGGATAGGATAGGGGATCGGATAGGAGAGAGGATAGGATAGGATAGAGGATAGGATAGGATAGAGGATATGATAGGATAGAGGATAGGATAGGATAGAGGATAGGATAGGATAGAGAATAGGATAGGATAGAGGATAGGATTGGATAGGGGATTGGATAGGATAGAGGATAGGATAAGTAAGAGGATAGGATAGGATAGAGGATAGGATAGAGGAAAGGATAGGATTGAGGATGGGATAGGATAGAGGATAGGATATGATGGAGAATAGGATATAATAGAGGATAGGATAGAGGATATTATAGGATAGAGGATATGATAGGATAGAGGATAGGATAAAGGATAGGATAAGATAGAGGATAGGATGGGATAGAGAATAGGATAGGATAGATGATAGGATTGGATAGAGGATAGGATAGGATAGAGGATAGGATAGGATAGAGGATAGGATAGGATAGAAGATAGGATAGAGGAAAGGATAGGATAGAGGATAGGATACGATAGAGGATAGGATAGGATAGAGGATAGGATAGGACAGAGGATAGGATACGATAGAGGATAGGATATATTAGAGGATAGGGTTAGTAAGAGCATAGGATAGGATAGAGGATAGGATAGCATAGACGATAGTATAGGATAGAGGATAGGATAGGACAGAGGATAAGATTGGATAGAGGATAGGATAGGAAAGAGGATAGGATAGGATAGAGGATAGGATAGGATAGGGGATCGGATAGGAGAGAGGATAGGATAGGATAGAGGATAGGATAGAGGAGATGATAGGATAGAGGATAGGATAGGATAGAGGATAGGATAGGATAGATGTTAAGATAGAATAGAGGATAGAATTAGTAAGAGCATAGGATAGGATAGAGGATAGGATAGCATAGATGATAGGATTGGATAGAGGATAGGATAGGATAGAAGATAGGATAGGATAGAGGATAGGATATGTAAGAGGATAGGATAGGATAGAGGAAAGGATAGGATTGAGGATGGGAGAGGATAGAGGATAGGATATGATAGAGAATAGGATAGGATAGAGGATAGGATACGATAGAGGATAGGATAGGATAGAGGATAAGATTGGATAGAGGATAGTATAGGATAGAGGATAGGATAAGTAAGAGGATAGGATAGCATAGAGGATAGGATAGAGGAAAGGATAGGATAGAGGATAGGATACGATAGAACATACGATATTATAGAAAAAAGGATACGATAGAGGATAGGATATGCGATTGAATAGGATAGAGGATAGGATAGGATAGAGGATCGGATAGGATAGAGGATAGGATAGGATAGAGGATAGGATAGGATAGAAGATAGGATAAGTAAGAGGATAGGATAGCATAGAGGATAGGACAGGAAAGAGGATAGGAAACGATAGAGGATAGAATAGGATAGAGTATAGGATAGGATAGAGGATAGGATAAGGGATTGCCTAGGATAGAGGATAGGATAGGATAGAGGATAGGATACGATAGAGGATAGGATAGGATAGAGGATAGGATAGGATAGAGGATAGGATACGATAGAGGATAGGATAGGATAGAGGATAGGATATATTAGAGGATAGGGTTAGTAAGAGCATAGGATAGGATAGAGGATAGGATAGCATAGACGATAGTATAGGATAGTGGATAGGATAGGACAGAGGATAAGATTGGATAGAGGATAGGATAGGAAAGAGGATAGGATAGGATAGAGGATAGGATAGGATAGGGGATCGGATAGGAGAGAGGATAGGATAGGATAGAGGATAGGATAGAGGAGATGATAGGATAGAGGATAGGATAGGATAGAGGATAGGATAGGATAGATGTTAAGATAGAATAGAGGATAGAATTAGTAAGAGCATAGGATAGGATAGAGGATAGGATAGCATAGATGATAGGATTGGATAGAGGATAGGATAGGATAGAAGATAGGATAGGATAGAGGATAGGATATGTAAGAGGATAGGATAGGATAGAGGAAAGGATAGGATTGAGGATGGGAGAGGATAGAGGATAGGATATGATAGAGAATAGGATAGGATAGAGGATAGGATACGATAGAGGATAGGATAGGATAGAGGATAAGATTGGATAGAGGATAGTATAGGATAGAGGATAGGATAAGTAAGAGGATAGGATAGCATAGAGGATAGGATAGAGGAAAGGATAGGATAGAGGATAGGATACGATAGAACATACGATATTATAGAAAAAAGGATACGATAGAGGATAGGATAGGATAGAGGATAGGATAAGGGATTGCCTAGGATAGAGGATAGGATAGGATAGAGGATCGGATAGGATAGAGGATAGGATAGGATAGTGGATAGGATAAGTAAGAGGATAGGATAGGATAGAGGATAGGATAGACGAAAGGATAGGATTGATGATGGGATAGGATAGAGGATAGGATAGGATAGAGGATAGGACAGGAAAGAGGATAGGAAACGATAGAGGATAGAATAGGATAGAGTATAGGATAGGATAGAGGATAGTATAGGATAGGATAGAGGATAGGATAGGATAGTTGGTAGTATAGGATAGAGGATAGGATAGGATAGTTGATAGGATAGGATAGAGCATACGATAGAGGATAGGATAGGATAGAGAATAGGATCGGATAGAGGATAGGATTGGATAGAGGATAGGATAGGATAGAGGATACGATAGGATAGTTGATAGGATAGGATAGAGCATACGATAGAGGATAGGTTAGGATAGAGAATAGGTTAGGATACATGGTATTATAGGGTAGAGGATAGAATAGGTTAGAGGATAGGATAGGGGATTGGATAGGATAGAGGATAGGATAGGATAGTTGATAGGATAGGATAGAGCATACGATAGAGGATAGGATAGGATAGAGAATAGGATAGGATAGAGGATAGGATATAATAGAGGATAGGATAGGATAGGTGATAAGATAGGATAGAGGACAGGATAGGATAGTGGATAGGATTGGATAGAGGATAGGATAGAGGAAAGGATAGGATAGAGGATAGGATATAATAGAGGATAGGATAGGATAGGTGATAAGATAGGATAGAGGACAGGATAGGATAGTGGATAGTTTTGGATAGAGCATAGGATAGAGGAAAGGATAGGATAGAGGATAGGATAGAGGAAAGGATATGATAGAGGATAGGATACGATAGAACATACGATATTATAGAAAAAAGGATACGATAGAGGATAGGATATGGGATTGACTAGGATAGAGGATAGGATAGGATAGTTGATAGGATAGGATAGAGCATACGATAGAGGATAGGATAGGATAGAGAATAAGATAGGATAGAGGATAGGATATAATAGAGGATAGGATAGGATAGGTGATAAGATAGGATAGAGGACAGGATAGGATAGTGGATAGGATTGGATAGAGGATAGGATAGAGGAAAGGATAGGATAGAGGATAGGATAGAGGAAAGGATAGGATAGAGGATAGGATACGATAGAACATACGATATTATAGAAAAAAGGATACGATAGAGGATAGGATATGCGATTGAATAGGATAGAGGATAGGATAGGATAGAGGATCGGATAGGATAGAGGATAGGATAGGATAGAGGATAGGATAGGATAGAGGATAGGATAGGATAGAAGATAGGATAAGTAAGAGGATAGGATAGCATAGAGGATAGGATAGAGGAAAGGATAGGATAGACGATAGGATACGATAGAGGATAGGATAGGATAGAGGATAGGATAAGGGATTGCCTAGGATAGAGGATAGGATAGGATAGAGGATAGGATACGATAGAGGATAGGATAGGATAGAGGATAGGATATATTAGAGGATAGGGTTAGTAAGAGCATAGGATAGGATAGAGGATAGGATAGCATAGACGATAGTATAGGATAGTGGATAGGATAGGACAGAGGATAAGATTGGATAGAGGATAGGATAGGAAAGAGGATAGGATAGGATAGAAGATAGGATAGGATAGGGGATCGGATAGGAGAGAGGATAGGATAGGATAGAGGATAGGATAGGATAGAGGATATGATAGGATAGAGGATAGGATAGGATAGAGGATAGGATAGGATAGAGGATAGGATAGGATAGAGGATAGGATAGGATAGATGTTAAGATAGAATAGAGGATAGAATTAGTAAGAGCATAGGATAGGATAGAGGATAGGATAGCATAGATGATAGGATAGGATAGAGGATAGGATAGGACAGAGAATAAGATTGGATAGAGGATAGGATAGGATAGAGGATAAGATAGGATAGAGGATAGGATAGGATAGAGGATAGGATAGGATAGAGGATAGGATAAGTAAGAGGATAGGATAGGATAGAGGATAGGATAGACGAAAGGATAGGATTGATGATGGGATAGGATAGAGGATAGGATAGGATAGAGGATAGGATTGGATAGAGGATAGGATAGGATAGAAGATAGGATAGGATAGAGGATAGGATATGTAAGAGGATAGCATAGGATAGAGGAAAGGATAGGATTGAGGATGGGAGAGGATAGAGGATAGGATATGATAGAGAATAGGATAGGATAGAGGATAGGATATGATAGAGAATAGTATAGGATAGTGGATAGGATAGGACAGAGGATAAGATTGGATAGAGGATAGGATAGGAAAGAGGATAGGATAGGATAGAGGATAGGATAGGATAGGGGATCGGATAGGAGAGAGGATAGGATAGGATAGAGGATAGGATAGAGGAGATGATAGGATAGAGGATAGGATAGGATAGAGGATAGGATAGGATAGATGTTAAGATAGAATAGAGGATAGAATTAGTAAGAGCATAGGATAGGATAGAGGATAGGATAGCATAGATGATAGGATTGGATAGAGGATAGGATAGGATAGAAGATAGGATAGGATAGAGGATAGGATATGTAAGAGGATAGGATAGGATAGAGGAAAGGATAGGATTGAGGATGGGAGAGGATAGAGGATAGGATATGATAGAGAATAGGATAGGATAGAGGATAGGATACGATAGAGGATAGGATAGGATAGAGGATAAGATTGGATAGAGGATAGTATAGGATAGAGGATAGGATAAGTAAGAGGATAGGATAGCATAGAGGATAGGATAGAGGAAAGGATAGGATAGAGGATAGGATACGATAGAACATACGATATTATAGAAAAAAGGATACGATAGAGGATAGGATAGGATAGAGGATAGGATAAGGGATTGCCTAGGATAGAGGATAGGATAGGATAGAGGATCGGATAGGATAGAGGATAGGATAGGATAGTGGATAGGATAAGTAAGAGGATAGGATAGGATAGAGGATAGGATAGACGAAAGGATAGGATTGATGATGGGATAGGATAGAGGATAGGATAGGATAGAGGATAGGACAGGAAAGAGGATAGGAAACGATAGAGGATAGAATAGGATAGAGTATAGGATAGGATAGAGGATAGTATAGGATAGGATAGAGGATAGGATAGGATAGTTGGTAGTATAGGATAGAGGATAGGATAGGATAGTTGATAGGATAGGATAGAGCATACGATAGAGGATAGGATAGGATAGAGAATAGGATCGGATAGAGGATAGGATTGGATAGAGGATAGGATAGGATAGAGGATACGATAGGATAGTTGATAGGATAGGATAGAGCATACGATAGAGGATAGGTTAGGATAGAGAATAGGTTAGGATACATGGTATTATAGGGTAGAGGATAGAATAGGTTAGAGGATAGGATAGGGGATTGGATAGGATAGAGGATAGGATAGGATAGTTGATAGGATAGGATAGAGCATACGATAGAGGATAGGATAGGATAGAGAATAGGATAGGATAGAGGATAGGATATAATAGAGGATAGGATAGGATAGGTGATAAGATAGGATAGAGGACAGGATAGGATAGTGGATAGGATTGGATAGAGGATAGGATAGAGGAAAGGATAGGATAGAGGATAGGATATAATAGAGGATAGGATAGGATAGGTGATAAGATAGGATAGAGGACAGGATAGGATAGTGGATAGTTTTGGATAGAGCATAGGATAGAGGAAAGGATAGGATAGAGGATAGGATAGAGGAAAGGATATGATAGAGGATAGGATACGATAGAACATACGATATTATAGAAAAAAGGATACGATAGAGGATAGGATATGGGATTGACTAGGATAGAGGATAGGATAGGATAGTTGATAGGATAGGATAGAGCATACGATAGAGGATAGGATAGGATAGAGAATAAGATAGGATAGAGGATAGGATATAATAGAGGATAGGATAGGATAGGTGATAAGATAGGATAGAGGACAGGATAGGATAGTGGATAGGATTGGATAGAGGATAGGATAGAGGAAAGGATAGGATAGAGGATAGGATAGAGGAAAGGATAGGATAGAGGATAGGATACGATAGAACATACGATATTATAGAAAAAAGGATACGATAGAGGATAGGATATGCGATTGAATAGGATAGAGGATAGGATAGGATAGAGGATCGGATAGGATAGAGGATAGGATAGGATAGAGGATAGGATAGGATAGAGGATAGGATAGGATAGAAGATAGGATAAGTAAGAGGATAGGATAGCATAGAGGATAGGATAGAGGAAAGGATAGGATAGACGATAGGATACGATAGAGGATAGGATAGGATAGAGGATAGGATAAGGGATTGCCTAGGATAGAGGATAGGATAGGATAGAGGATAGGATACGATAGAGGATAGGATAGGATAGAGGATAGGATATATTAGAGGATAGGGTTAGTAAGAGCATAGGATAGGATAGAGGATAGGATAGCATAGACGATAGTATAGGATAGTGGATAGGATAGGACAGAGGATAAGATTGGATAGAGGATAGGATAGGAAAGAGGATAGGATAGGATAGAAGATAGGATAGGATAGGGGATCGGATAGGAGAGAGGATAGGATAGGATAGAGGATAGGATAGGATAGAGGATATGATAGGATAGAGGATAGGATAGGATAGAGGATAGGATAGGATAGAGGATAGGATAGGATAGAGGATAGGATAGGATAGATGTTAAGATAGAATAGAGGATAGAATTAGTAAGAGCATAGGATAGGATAGAGGATAGGATAGCATAGATGATAGGATAGGATAGAGGATAGGATAGGACAGAGAATAAGATTGGATAGAGGATAGGATAGGATAGAGGATAAGATAGGATAGAGGATAGGATAGGATAGAGGATAGGATAGGATAGAGGATAGGATAAGTAAGAGGATAGGATAGGATAGAGGATAGGATAGACGAAAGGATAGGATTGATGATGGGATAGGATAGAGGATAGGATAGGATAGAGGATAGGATTGGATAGAGGATAGGATAGGATAGAAGATAGGATAGGATAGAGGATAGGATATGTAAGAGGATAGCATAGGATAGAGGAAAGGATAGGATTGAGGATGGGAGAGGATAGAGGATAGGATATGATAGAGAATAGGATAGGATAGAGGATAGGATAGGATAGAGGATAGGATAAGTAAGAGGATAGGATAGGATAGAGGATAGGATAGACGAAAGGATAGGATTGATGATGGGATAGGATAGAGGATAGGATAGGATAGAGGATAGGATTGGATAGAGGATAGGATAGGATAGAGGATAAGATTGGATAGAGGATAGTATAGGATAGAGGATAGGGTAGGATAGGATAGAGGATAGGATAGTTGATAGTTGATAGGATAGGATAGAGGATAGGATAGGATAGTTGATAGGATAGGATAGAGCATACGATAGAGGATAGGATAGGATAGAGAATAGGATCGTATAGAGGATAGGATTTAATAGAGGATAGGATAGGATAGAGGATAGGATAGGATAGTTGATAGGATAGGATAGAGCATACGATAGAGGATAGGATAGGATAGAGGATAGGATATAATAGAGGATAGGATAGGATAGGTGATAAGATAGGATAGAGGACAGGATAGGATAGTGGATAGGATTGGATAGAGGATAGGATAGGATAGAGGATAGGATAGGATAGAGGATAGGATAAGTAAGAGGATAGGATAGGATAGAGGATAGTATAGACGAAAGGATAGGATTAATGATGGGATAGGATAGAGGATAGGATAGGAAAGAGGATAGGATTGGATAGAGGATAGGATAGGATAGAGGATAGGATAGGATAGAGGATAGGATAAGTAAGAGGATAGGATAGGATAGAGGATAGGATAGGATAGAGGATAGGATAGGATAGAGGAAAGGATAGGATAGAGGATAGGATTGGATAGAGGATAAGGTAGGATAGAGGATAGGATAAGATAGAGGACAGGATAGGATAGAGGATAGGATATATTAGAGGATAGGGTTAGTAAGGACATAGGATAGGATAGAGGATAGGATAGCATAGACGATAGTATAGGATAGAGGATAGGATAGGACAGAGGATAAGATTGGATAGAGGATAGGATAGGAAAGAGGATAGGATAGGATAAAGGATAGGATAGGATAGTGGATAGGATAAGTATGAGGATAGGATAGGATAGAGGATAGGATAGACGAAAGGATAGGATTGATGATGGGATAGGATAGAGGATAGGATAGGATAGAGGATAGGATAGGAAAGAGGATAGGATAGGATAGAGGATAGGATAGGATGGTTGATAGGATAGGATAGAGCATACGATAGAGGATAGGTTATGATAGAGAATAGGTTAGGGTACATGGTATTATAGGGTAGAGGATAGAATAGGATAGAGGATAGGATAGGGGATTGGATAGGATAGAGGATAGGATAAGTAAGAGGATAGGATAGGATAGAGGATAGGATAAGTAAGAGGATAAGATTGGATAGAGGATAGTATAGGATAGAGGATAGGGTAGGATAGGATAGAGGATAGGATAGGATAGTTGATAGGATAGGATAGAGGATAGGATAGGATAGTTGATAGGATAGGATAGAGCATACGATAGAGGATAGGATAGGATAGAGAATAGGATAAGATAGAGGATAGGATTGGATAGAGGATAGGATAGGATAGAGGATAGGATAAGTAAGAGGATAGGATAGCATAGAGGATAGGATAGAGGAAAGGATAGGATAGAGGATAGGATACGATAGAACATACGATATTATAGAAAAAAGGATACGATAGAGGATAGGATAGGATAGAGGATAGGATAAGGGATTGCTAGGATAGAGGATAGGATAGGATAGAGGATCGGATAGGATAGAGGATAGGATAGGATAGTGGATAGGATAAGTAAGAGGATAGGATAGGATAGAGGATAGGATAGACGAAAGGATAGGATTGATGATGGGATAGGATAGAGGATAGGATAGGATAGAGGATAGGATAGGAAAGAGGATAGGAAACGATAGAGGATAGGATAGGATAGAGTATAGGATAGGATAGAGCATACGATAGAGGATAGGATAGGATAGAGAATAGGATCGGATAGAGGATAGGATTGGATAGAGGATAGGATAGGATAGAGGATAGGATAGGATAGTTGATAGGATAGGATAGAGCATACGATAGAGGATAGGTTAGGATAGAGAATAGGTTAGGATACATGGTATTATAGTGTAGAGGATAGAATAGGTTAGAGGATAGGATAGGGGATTGGATAGGATAGAGGATAGGATAGGATAGTTGATAGGATAGGATAGAGCATACGATAGAGGATAGGATAGTATAAAGAATAGGATAGGATAGAGGATAGGATATAATAGAGGATAGGATAGGATAGATAATAGGATAGGATAGAGAATAGGATCGGATAGAGGATAGGATTGGATAGAGGATAGGATAGGATAGAGGATAGGATAGGATGGTTGATAGGATAGGATAGAGCATACGATAGAGGATAGGTTAGGATAGAGAATAGGTTAGGGTACATGGTATTATAGGGTAGAGGATAGAATAGGATAGAGGATAGGATAGGGGATTGGATAGGATAGAGGATAGGATTGGATAGAGGATAGGATAGGATAGGTGATAATATAGGATAGATGACAGGATAGGATAGAGGATAGGATTGGATAGAGGATAGGATAGAGGAAAGGATATGATAGAGGATAGGATAGGGGATTGGATAGGATAGAGGATAGGATAAGTAAGAGGATAGGATAGGATAGAGGATAGGATAAGTAAGAGGATAAGATTGGATAGAGGATAGTATAGGATAGAGGATAGGGTAGGATAGGATAGAGGATAGGATAGGATAGTTGATAGGATAGGTTAGAGGATAGGATAGGATAGTTGATAGGATAGGATAGAGCATCCGATAGAGGATAGGATAGGATAGAGAATAGGATAAGATAGAGGATAGGATTGGATAGAGGATAGGATAGAGGAAAGGATAGGATAGAGGATAGGATACGATAGAACATACGATATTATAGAAAAAAGGATACGATAGAGGGTAGGATAGGATAGAGGATAGGATAAGGGATTGCCTAGGATAGAGGATAGGATAGGATAGTGGATAGGATAAGTAAGAGGATAGGATAGGATAGAGGATAGGATAGACGAAAGGATAGGATTGATGATGGGATAGGATAGAGGATAGCATAGGATAGAGGATAGGATAGGAAAGAGGATAGGAAACGATAGAGGATAGGATAGGATAGCGTATAGGATAGGATAGAGCATACGATAGAGGATAGGATAGGATAGAGAATAGGATCGGATAGAGGATAGGATTGGATAGAGGATAGGATAGGATAGAGGATAGGATAGGATAGTTGATAGGATAGGATAGAGCATACGATAGAGGATAGGTTAGGATAGAGAATAGGTTAGGATACATGGTATTATAGGGTAGAGGATAGAATAGGTTAGAGGATAGGATAGGGGATTGGATAGGATAGAGGATAGGATAGGATAGTTGATAGGATAGGATAGAGCATACGATAGAGGATAGGATAGGATAGAGAATAGGATAGGATAGAGGATAGGATATAATAGAGGATAGGATAGGATAGGTGATAAGATAGGATAGAGGACAGGATAGGATAGTGGATAGGATTGGATAGAGGATAGGATAGAGGAAAGGATAGGATAGAGGATAGGATATAATAGAGGATAGGATAGGATAGGTGATAAGATAGGATAGACGACAGGATAGGATAGTGGATAGGATTGGATAGAGCATAGGATAGAGGAAAGGATAGGATAGAGGATAGGATAGAGGAAAGGATAGGATAGAGGAAAGGATAGGATAGAGGATAGGATACGATAGAACATACGATATTATAGAAAAAATTATACGATAGAGGATAGGATATGGGATTGCCTAGGATAGAGGATAGGATAGGATAGTTGATAGGATAGGATAGAGCATACGATAGAGGATAGGATAGGATAGAGAATAGGATAGGATAGAGGATAGGATATAATAGAGGATATGATAGGATAGGTGATGAGATAGGATAGAGGACAGGATAGGATAGTGGATAGTATTGGATAGAGGATAGGATAGAGGAAAGGATAGGATAGAGGATAGGATAGAGGAAAGGATAGGATAGAGGATAGGATACGATAGAACATACGATATTATAGAAAAAAGGATACGATAGAGGATAGGATAGGATAGAGGATAGGATATGGGATTGCCCAGGATAGAGGATAGGATAGGATAGAGGATCGAATAGGATAGAGGATAGGATAGGATAGAGGATAGGATAAGTAAGAGGATAGGATAGAATAGAGGATAGGATTGGATAGAGGATAGGATAGGATAGAGGATAGGATAGGATAGAGGATAGGATAGGATAGGATAGGATAGGATAGAGGATAGGATAGGATAGGATAGGATAGGATAGAGGATAGGATAGGATAGTTGATAGGATAGAGAATAGGATAGGATACATGGTATTATAGGGTAGAGGATAGAATAGGATAGAGGATAGGATAGGGGATTGGATAGGATTGAGGATAGGATAAGTAAGAGGATAGGATAGGATAGAGGATAGGATAAGTAAGAGGATAAGATTGGATAGAGGATAGTATAGGATAGAGGATAGGGTAGAATAGGATAGAGGATAGGATAGGATAGTTGATAGGATAGGTTAGAGGATAGGATAGGATAGTTGATAGGATAGGATAGAGCATCCGATAGAGGATAGGATAGGATAGAGAATAGGATAAGATAGAGGATAGGATTGGATAGAGGATAGGATAGAGGAAAGGATAGGATAGAGGATAGGATACGATAGAACATACGATATTATAGAAAAAAGGATACGATAGAGGGTAGGATAGGATAGAGGATAGGATAAGGGATTGCCTAGGATAGAGGATAGGATAGGATAGTGGATAGGATAAGTAAGAGGATAGGATAGGATAGAGGATAGGATAGACGAAAGGATAGGATTGATGATGGGATAGGATAGAGGATAGGATAGGATAGAGGATAGGATTGGATAGAGGATAGGATAGGATAGAAGATAGGATAGGATAGAGGATAGGATATGTAAGAGGATAGCATAGGATAGAGGAAAGGATAGGATTGAGGATGGGAGAGGATAGAGGATAGGATATGATAGAGAATAGGATAGGATAGAGGATAGGATAGGATAGAGGATAGGATAAGTAAGAGGATAGGATAGGATAGAGGATAGGATAGACGAAAGGATAGGATTGATGATGGGATAGGATAGAGGATAGGATAGGATAGAGGATAGGATTGGATAGAGGATAGGATAGGATAGAGGATAAGATTGGATAGAGGATAGTATAGGATAGAGGATAGGGTAGGATAGGATAGAGGATAGGATAGTTGATAGTTGATAGGATAGGATAGAGGATAGGATAGGATAGTTGATAGGATAGGATAGAGCATACGATAGAGGATAGGATAGGATAGAGAATAGGATCGTATAGAGGATAGGATTTAATAGAGGATAGGATAGGATAGAGGATAGGATAGGATAGTTGATAGGATAGGATAGAGCATACGATAGAGGATAGGATAGGATAGAGGATAGGATATAATAGAGGATAGGATAGGATAGGTGATAAGATAGGATAGAGGACAGGATAGGATAGTGGATAGGATTGGATAGAGGATAGGATAGGATAGAGGATAGGATAGGATAGAGGATAGGATAAGTAAGAGGATAGGATAGGATAGAGGATAGTATAGACGAAAGGATAGGATTAATGATGGGATAGGATAGAGGATAGGATAGGAAAGAGGATAGGATTGGATAGAGGATAGGATAGGATAGAGGATAGGATAGGATAGAGGATAGGATAAGTAAGAGGATAGGATAGGATAGAGGATAGGATAGGATAGAGGATAGGATAGGATAGAGGAAAGGATAGGATAGAGGATAGGATTGGATAGAGGATAAGGTAGGATAGAGGATAGGATAAGATAGAGGACAGGATAGGATAGAGGATAGGATATATTAGAGGATAGGGTTAGTAAGGACATAGGATAGGATAGAGGATAGGATAGCATAGACGATAGTATAGGATAGAGGATAGGATAGGACAGAGGATAAGATTGGATAGAGGATAGGATAGGAAAGAGGATAGGATAGGATAAAGGATAGGATAGGATAGTGGATAGGATAAGTATGAGGATAGGATAGGATAGAGGATAGGATAGACGAAAGGATAGGATTGATGATGGGATAGGATAGAGGATAGGATAGGATAGAGGATAGGATAGGAAAGAGGATAGGATAGGATAGAGGATAGGATAGG
Organism: Halictus rubicundus; assembly: GCF_050948215.1. NCBI lineage: Eukaryota > Metazoa > Arthropoda > Insecta > Hymenoptera > Halictidae > Halictus > Halictus rubicundus. The sequence goes on from NW_027488702.1 coordinate 533,160, forward strand.
ATGGTTGATAGGATAGGATAGAGCATACGATAGAGGATAGGTTATGATAGAGAATAGGTTAGGGTACATGGTATTATAGGGTAGAGGATAGAATAGGATAGAGGATAGGATAGGGGATTGGATAGGATAGAGGATAGGATAAGTAAGAGGATAGGATAGGATAGAGGATAGGATAAGTAAGAGGATAAGATTGGATAGAGGATAGTATAGGATAGAGGATAGGGTAGGATAGGATAGAGGATAGGATAGGATAGTTGATAGGATAGGATAGAGGATAGGATAGGATAGTTGATAGGATAGGATAGAGCATACGATAGAGGATAGGATAGGATAGAGAATAGGATAAGATAGAGGATAGGATTGGATAGAGGATAGGATAGGATAGAGGATAGGATAAGTAAGAGGATAGGATAGCATAGAGGATAGGATAGAGGAAAGGATAGGATAGAGGATAGGATACGATAGAACATACGATATTATAGAAAAAAGGATACGATAGAGGATAGGATAGGATAGAGGATAGGATAAGGGATTGCTAGGATAGAGGATAGGATAGGATAGAGGATCGGATAGGATAGAGGATAGGATAGGATAGTGGATAGGATAAGTAAGAGGATAGGATAGGATAGAGGATAGGATAGACGAAAGGATAGGATTGATGATGGGATAGGATAGAGGATAGGATAGGATAGAGGATAGGATAGGAAAGAGGATAGGAAACGATAGAGGATAGGATAGGATAGAGTATAGGATAGGATAGAGCATACGATAGAGGATAGGATAGGATAGAGAATAGGATCGGATAGAGGATAGGATTGGATAGAGGATAGGATAGGATAGAGGATAGGATAGGATAGTTGATAGGATAGGATAGAGCATACGATAGAGGATAGGTTAGGATAGAGAATAGGTTAGGATACATGGTATTATAGTGTAGAGGATAGAATAGGTTAGAGGATAGGATAGGGGATTGGATAGGATAGAGGATAGGATAGGATAGTTGATAGGATAGGATAGAGCATACGATAGAGGATAGGATAGTATAAAGAATAGGATAGGATAGAGGATAGGATATAATAGAGGATAGGATAGGATAGATAATAGGATAGGATAGAGAATAGGATCGGATAGAGGATAGGATTGGATAGAGGATAGGATAGGATAGAGGATAGGATAGGATGGTTGATAGGATAGGATAGAGCATACGATAGAGGATAGGTTAGGATAGAGAATAGGTTAGGGTACATGGTATTATAGGGTAGAGGATAGAATAGGATAGAGGATAGGATAGGGGATTGGATAGGATAGAGGATAGGATTGGATAGAGGATAGGATAGGATAGGTGATAATATAGGATAGATGACAGGATAGGATAGAGGATAGGATTGGATAGAGGATAGGATAGAGGAAAGGATATGATAGAGGATAGGATAGGGGATTGGATAGGATAGAGGATAGGATAAGTAAGAGGATAGGATAGGATAGAGGATAGGATAAGTAAGAGGATAAGATTGGATAGAGGATAGTATAGGATAGAGGATAGGGTAGGATAGGATAGAGGATAGGATAGGATAGTTGATAGGATAGGTTAGAGGATAGGATAGGATAGTTGATAGGATAGGATAGAGCATCCGATAGAGGATAGGATAGGATAGAGAATAGGATAAGATAGAGGATAGGATTGGATAGAGGATAGGATAGAGGAAAGGATAGGATAGAGGATAGGATACGATAGAACATACGATATTATAGAAAAAAGGATACGATAGAGGGTAGGATAGGATAGAGGATAGGATAAGGGATTGCCTAGGATAGAGGATAGGATAGGATAGTGGATAGGATAAGTAAGAGGATAGGATAGGATAGAGGATAGGATAGACGAAAGGATAGGATTGATGATGGGATAGGATAGAGGATAGCATAGGATAGAGGATAGGATAGGAAAGAGGATAGGAAACGATAGAGGATAGGATAGGATAGCGTATAGGATAGGATAGAGCATACGATAGAGGATAGGATAGGATAGAGAATAGGATCGGATAGAGGATAGGATTGGATAGAGGATAGGATAGGATAGAGGATAGGATAGGATAGTTGATAGGATAGGATAGAGCATACGATAGAGGATAGGTTAGGATAGAGAATAGGTTAGGATACATGGTATTATAGGGTAGAGGATAGAATAGGTTAGAGGATAGGATAGGGGATTGGATAGGATAGAGGATAGGATAGGATAGTTGATAGGATAGGATAGAGCATACGATAGAGGATAGGATAGGATAGAGAATAGGATAGGATAGAGGATAGGATATAATAGAGGATAGGATAGGATAGGTGATAAGATAGGATAGAGGACAGGATAGGATAGTGGATAGGATTGGATAGAGGATAGGATAGAGGAAAGGATAGGATAGAGGATAGGATATAATAGAGGATAGGATAGGATAGGTGATAAGATAGGATAGACGACAGGATAGGATAGTGGATAGGATTGGATAGAGCATAGGATAGAGGAAAGGATAGGATAGAGGATAGGATAGAGGAAAGGATAGGATAGAGGAAAGGATAGGATAGAGGATAGGATACGATAGAACATACGATATTATAGAAAAAATTATACGATAGAGGATAGGATATGGGATTGCCTAGGATAGAGGATAGGATAGGATAGTTGATAGGATAGGATAGAGCATACGATAGAGGATAGGATAGGATAGAGAATAGGATAGGATAGAGGATAGGATATAATAGAGGATATGATAGGATAGGTGATGAGATAGGATAGAGGACAGGATAGGATAGTGGATAGTATTGGATAGAGGATAGGATAGAGGAAAGGATAGGATAGAGGATAGGATAGAGGAAAGGATAGGATAGAGGATAGGATACGATAGAACATACGATATTATAGAAAAAAGGATACGATAGAGGATAGGATAGGATAGAGGATAGGATATGGGATTGCCCAGGATAGAGGATAGGATAGGATAGAGGATCGAATAGGATAGAGGATAGGATAGGATAGAGGATAGGATAAGTAAGAGGATAGGATAGAATAGAGGATAGGATTGGATAGAGGATAGGATAGGATAGAGGATAGGATAGGATAGAGGATAGGATAGGATAGGATAGGATAGGATAGAGGATAGGATAGGATAGGATAGGATAGGATAGAGGATAGGATAGGATAGTTGATAGGATAGAGAATAGGATAGGATACATGGTATTATAGGGTAGAGGATAGAATAGGATAGAGGATAGGATAGGGGATTGGATAGGATTGAGGATAGGATAAGTAAGAGGATAGGATAGGATAGAGGATAGGATAAGTAAGAGGATAAGATTGGATAGAGGATAGTATAGGATAGAGGATAGGGTAGAATAGGATAGAGGATAGGATAGGATAGTTGATAGGATAGGTTAGAGGATAGGATAGGATAGTTGATAGGATAGGATAGAGCATCCGATAGAGGATAGGATAGGATAGAGAATAGGATAAGATAGAGGATAGGATTGGATAGAGGATAGGATAGAGGAAAGGATAGGATAGAGGATAGGATACGATAGAACATACGATATTATAGAAAAAAGGATACGATAGAGGGTAGGATAGGATAGAGGATAGGATAAGGGATTGCCTAGGATAGAGGATAGGATAGGATAGTGGATAGGATAAGTAAGAGGATAGGATAGGATAGAGGATAGGATAGACGAAAGGATAGGATTGATGATGGGATAGGATAGAGGATAGCATAGGATAGAGGATAGGATAGGAAAGAGGATAGGAAACGATAGAGGATAGGATAGGATAGCGTATAGGATAGGATAGAGCATACGATAGAGGATAGGATAGGATAGAGAATAGGATCGGATAGAGGATAGGATTGGATAGAGGATAGGATAGGATAGAGGATAGGATAGGATAGTTGATAGGATAGGATAGAGCATACGATAGAGGATAGGTTAGGATAGAGAATAGGTTAGGATACATGGTATTATAGGGTAGAGGATAGAATAGGTTAGAGGATAGGATAGGGGATTGGATAGGATAGAGGATAGGATAGGATAGTTGATAGGATAGGATAGAGCATACGATAGAGGATAGGATAGGATAGAGAATAGGATAGGATAGAGGATAGGATATAATAGAGGATAGGATAGGATAGGTGATAAGATAGGATAGAGGACAGGATAGGATAGTGGATAGGATTGGATAGAGGATAGGATAGAGGAAAGGATAGGATAGAGGATAGGATATAATAGAGGATAGGATAGGATAGGTGATAAGATAGGATAGACGACAGGATAGGATAGTGGATAGGATTGGATAGAGCATAGGATAGAGGAAAGGATAGGATAGAGGATAGGATAGAGGAAAGGATAGGATAGAGGAAAGGATAGGATAGAGGATAGGATACGATAGAACATACGATATTATAGAAAAAATTATACGATAGAGGATAGGATATGGGATTGCCTAGGATAGAGGATAGGATAGGATAGTTGATAGGATAGGATAGAGCATACGATAGAGGATAGGATAGGATAGAGAATAGGATAGGATAGAGGATAGGATATAATAGAGGATATGATAGGATAGGTGATGAGATAGGATAGAGGACAGGATAGGATAGTGGATAGTATTGGATAGAGGATAGGATAGAGGAAAGGATAGGATAGAGGATAGGATAGAGGAAAGGATAGGATAGAGGATAGGATACGATAGAACATACGATATTATAGAAAAAAGGATACGATAGAGGATAGGATAGGATAGAGGATAGGATATGGGATTGCCCAGGATAGAGGATAGGATAGGATAGAGGATCGAATAGGATAGAGGATAGGATAGGATAGAGGATAGGATAAGTAAGAGGATAGGATAGAATAGAGGATAGGATTGGATAGAGGATAGGATAGGATAGAGGATAGGATAGGATAGAGGATAGGATAGGATAGGATAGGATAGGATAGAGGATAGGATAGGATAGGATAGGATAGGATAGGATAGAGGATAGGATAGGATAGTTGATAGGATAGAGAATAGGATAGGATACATGGTATTATAGGGTAGAGGATAGAATAGGATAGAGGATAGGATAGGGGATTGGATAGGATTGAGGATAGGATAAGTAAGAGGATAGGATAGGATAGAGGATAGGATAGAGGAAAGGATAGGATTTAGGATGGGATAGGATAGAGGATAGGATATGATAGAGAATAGGATATAATAGAGGATAGGATAGAGGATATTATAGGATAGAGGATATGATAGGATAGAGGATAGGATAAAGGATAGGATAGGATAGAGGATAGGATGGGATAGAGAATAGGATAGGATAGATGATAGGATTGGATAGAGGATAGGATAGGATAGAGGATAGGATAGGATAGAGGATAGGATAGGATAGAGGATCGGATAGGATAGAAGATAGGATAGGATAGGTGATAAGATAGGATAGAGGACGGGATAGGATAGAGGATAGGATTGGATAGAGGATCGGATAGGATAGAGGATAGGATAAGTAATAGGATAGGATAGCATAGAGGATAGGATAGAGGACGGGATAGGATAGAGGATAGGATTGGATAGAGGATCGGATAGGATAGAGGATAGGATAAGTAAGAGGATAGGATAGCATAGAGGATAGGATAGAGGACGGGATAGGATAGAGGATAGGATTGGATAGAGGATCGGATAGGATAGAGGATAGGATAAGTAAGAGGATAGGATAGCATAGAGGATAGGATAGAGGAAAGGATACGGTAGAGGATAGGATACGATAGAGGATAGGATAGGATAGAGGATAGGATAAGGGATTGCCTAGGATAGAGGATAGGATAGGATAGAGGATAGGATACGATAGAGGATAGGATAGGATAGAGGATAGGATATATTAGAGGATAGGATAGGATAGAGGATAGGATAGGATAGAGGATCGGATAGGATAGAAGATAGGATAGGATAGGTGATAAGATAGGATAGAGGACGGGATAGGATAGAGGATAGGATTGGATAGAGGATCGGATAGGATAGAGGATAGGATAAGTAAGAGGATAGGATAGCATAGAGGATAGGATAGAGGACGGGATAGGATAGAGGATAGGATCGGATAGAGGATCGGATAGCATAGAGGATAGGATAAGTAAGAGGATAGGATAGCATAGAGGATAGGATAGAGGAAAGGATACGGTAGAGGATAGGATACGATAGAGGATAGGATAGGATAGAGGATAGGATAAGGGATTGCCTAGGATAGAGGATAGGATAGGATAGAGGATAGGATACGATAGAGGATAGGATAGGATAGAGGATAGGATATATTAGAGGATAGGGTTAGTAAGAGCATAGGATAGGATAGAGGATAGGATAGCATAGACGATAGTATAGGATAGAGGATAGGATAGGACAGAGGATAAGATTGGATAGAGGATAGGATAGGAAAGAGGATAGGATAGGATAGAGGATAGGATAGGATAGGGGATCGGATAGGAGAGAGGATAGGATAGGATAGAGGATAGGATAGGATAGAGGATATGATAGGATAGAGGATAGGATAGGATAGAGGATAGGATAGGATAGATGTTAAGATAGAATAGAGGATAGAATTAGTAAGAGCATAGGATAGGATAGAGGATAGGATAGCATAGATGATAGGATTGGATAGAGGATAGGATAGGATAGAGGATAGGATAGGATAGTTGATAGGATAGGATAGAGCATACGATAGAGGATAGGTTAGGATAGAGAATAGGTTAGGATACATGGTATTATAGGGTAGAGGATAGAATAGGATAGAGGATAGGATAGGGGATTGGATAGGATAGAGGATAGGATAGGATAGTTGATAGGATAGGATAGAGCATACGATAGAGGATAGGATAGGATAGAGAATAGGATAGGATAGAGGATAGGATAGGATAGAGGTTAAGATAGAATAGAGGATAGAATTAGTAAGAGCATAGGGTAGGATAGAGGATAGGATAGCAAAGATGATAGGATAGGATAGAGGATAGGATAGGACAGAGAATAAGATTGGATAGAGGATAGGATAGGATAGAGGATAAGATAGGATAGAGGATAGGATAGGATAGAGGATAGGATAGTATAGAGGATAGGATAAGTAAGAGGATAGGATAGGATAGAGGATAGGATAGACGAAAGGATAGGATTGATGATGGGATAGGATAGAGGATAGGATTGGATAGAGGATAGGATAGGATAGAAGATAGGATAGGATAGAGGATAGGATATGTAAGAGGATAGGATAGGATAGAGGAAAGGATAGGATTGAGGATGGGAGAGGATAGAGGATAGGATATGATAGAGAATAGGATAGGATAGAGGATAGGATACGATAGAGGATAGGATAGGATAGAGGATAAGATTGGATAGAGGATAGTAGAGGATAGAGGATAGGGTAGGATAGGATAGAGGATAGGATAGGATAGTTGATAGGATAGGATAGAGGATAGGATAGGATAGTTGATAGGATAGGATAGAGCATACGATAGAGGATAGGATAGGATAGAGAATAGGATAGGATAGAGGATAGGATTGGATAGGGGATTGGATAGGATAGAGGATAGGATAAGTAAGAGGATAGGATAGGATAGAGGATAGGATAGAGGAAAGGATAGGATTGAGGATGGGATAGGATAGAGGATAGGATTGGATAGAGGATCGGATAGGATAGAGGATAGGATAGGTAAGAGGATAGGATAGCATAGAGGATAGGATAGAGGAAAGGATAGGATAGAGGATAGGATACGATAGAGGATAGGATAGGATAGAGGATAGGATAGGACAGAGGATAGGATACGATAGAGGATAGGATATATTAGAGGATAGGGTTAGTAAGAGCATAGGATAGGATAGAGGATAGGATAGCATAGACGATAGTATAGGATAGAGGATAGGATAGGACAGAGGATAAGATTGGATAGAGGATAGGATAGGAAAGAGGATAGGATAGGATAGAGGATAGGATAGGATAGGGGATCGGATAGGAGAGAGGATAGGATAGGATAGAGGATAGGATAGAGGAGATGATAGGATAGAGGATAGGATAGGATAGAGGATAGGATAGGATAGATGTTAAGATAGAATAGAGGATAGAATTAGTAAGAGCATAGGATAGGATAGAGGATAGGATAGCATAGATGATAGGATTGGATAGAGGATAGGATAGGATAGAAGATAGGATAGGATAGAAGATAGGATAGGATAGAGGATAGGATATGTAAGAGGATAGGATAGGATAGAGGAAAGGATAGGATTGAGGATGGGAGAGGATAGAGGATAGGATAGGATAGAGGATAGGATACGATAGAGGATAGGATAGGATAGAGGATAAGATTGGATAGAGGATAGTATAGGATAGAGGATAGGATAAGTAAGAGGATAGGATAGCATAGAGGATAGGATAGAGGAAAGGATAGGATAGAGGATAGGATACGATAGAACATACGATATTATAGAAAAAAGGATACGATAGAGGATAGGATATGATAGAGGATAGGATAAGGGATTGCCTAGGATAGAGGATAGGATAGGATAGAGGATCGGATAGGATAGAGGATAGGATAGGATAGTGGATAGGATAAGTAAGAGGATAGGATAGGATAGAGGATAGGATAGACGAAAGGATAGGATTGATGATGGGATAGGATAGAGGATAGGATAGGATAGAGGATAGGACAGGAAAGAGGATAGGAAACGATAGAGGATAGAATAGGATAGAGTATAGGATAGGATAGAGGATAGTATAGGATAGGATAGAGGATAGGATAGGATAGTTGGTAGTATAGGATAGAGGATAGGATAGGATAGTTGATAGGATAGGATAGAGCATACGATAGAGGATAGGATAGGATAGAGAATAGGATCGGATAGAGGATAGGATTGGATAGAGGATAGGATAGGATAGAGGATACGATAGGATAGTTGATAGGATAGGATAGAGCATACGATAGAGGATAGGTTAGGATAGAGAATAGGTTAGGATACATGGTATTATAGGGTAGAGGATAGAATAGGTTAGAGGATAGGATAGGGGATTGGATAGGATAGAGGATAGGATAGGATAGTTGATAGGATAGGATAGAGCATACGATAGAGGATAGGATAGGATAGAGAATAGGATAGGATAGAGGATAGGATATGGGATTGCCCAGGATAGAGGATAGGATAGGATAGAGGATAGGATAAGTAAGAGGATAGGATAGGATAGAGGATAGTATAGACGAAAGGATAGGATTGATGATGGGATAGGATAGAGGATAGGATAATATAGAGGATAGGATTGGATAGAGGATAGGATAGGAAAGAGGATAGGATAGGATAGAGGATAGGATAGGATAGGGGATCGGATAGGAGAGAGGATAGGATAGGATAGAGGATAGGATAGGATAGAGGATATGATAGGATAGAGGATAGGATAGGATAGAGGATAGGATAGGATAGAGGATAGGATAAGATAGAGGATAGGATAGGATAGATGTTAAGATAGAATAGAGGATAGAATTAGTAAGAGCATAGGATAGGATAGAGGATAGGATAGCATAGATGATAGGATAGGATAGAGGATAGGATAGGACAGAGAATAAGATTGGATAGAGGATAGGATAGGATAGAGGATAAGATAGGATAGAGGATAGGATAGGATAGAGGATAGGATAGGATAGAGGATAGGATAAGTAAGAGGATAGGATAGGATAGAGGATAGGATAGACGAAAGGATAGGATTGATGATGGGATAGGATAGAGGATAGGATAGGATAGAGGATAGGATTGGATAGAGGATAGGATAGGATAGAAGATAGGATAGGATAGAGGATAGGATATGTAAGAGGATAGCATAGGATAGAGGAAAGGATAGGATTGAGGATGGGAGAGGATAGAGGATAGGATATGATAGAGAATAGGATAGGATAGAGGATAGGATAGGATAGAGGATAGGATAAGTAAGAGGATAGGATAGGATAGAGGATAGGATAGACGAAAGGATAGGATTGATGATGGGATAGGATAGAGGATAGGATAGGATAGAGGATAGGATTGGATAGAGGATAGGATAGGATAGAGGATAAGATTGGATAGAGGATAGTATAGGATAGAGGATAGGGTAGGATAGGATAGAGGATAGGATAGTTGATAGTTGATAGGATAGGATAGAGGATAGGATAGGATAGTTGATAGGATAGGATAGAGCATACGATAGAGGATAGGATAGGAAAGAGAATAGGATCGTATAGAGGATAGGATTTAATAGAGGATAGGATAGGATAGAGGATAGGATAGGATAGTTGATAGGATAGGATAGAGCATACGATAGAGGATAGGATAGGATAGAGGATAGGATATAATAGAGGATAGGATAGGATAGGTGATAAGATAGGATAGAGGACAGGATAGGATAGTGGATAGGATTGGATAGAGGATAGGATAGGATAGAGGATAGGATAGGATAGAGGATAGGATAAGTAAGAGGATAGGATAGGATAGAGGATAGTATAGACGAAAGGATAGGATTAATGATGGGATAGGATAGTATAGACGAAAGGATAGGATTAATGATGGGATAGGATAGAGGATAGGATAGGAAAGAGGATAGGATTGGATAGAGGATAGGATAGGATAGAGGATAGGATAGGATACAGGATTGGATAAGTAAGAGGACAGGATAGGATAGAGGATAGGATAGGATAGAGGATAGGATAGGATAGAGGAAAGGATAGGATAGAGGATAGGATTGGATAGAGGATAAGATAGGATAGAGGATAGGATAAGATAGAGGACAGGATAGGATAGAGGATAGGATACGATAGAGGATAGGATAGTATAGAGGATAGGATATATTAGAGGATAGGGTTAGTAAGGACATAGGATAGGATAGAGGATAGGATAGCATAGACGATAGTATAGGATAGAGGATAGGATAGGACAGAGGATAAGATTGGATAGAGGATAGGATAGGAAAGAGGATAGGATAGGATAAAGGATAGGATAGGATAGTGGATAGGATAAGTATGAGGAAAGGATAGGATTGAGGATGGGAGAGGATAGAGGATAGGATATGATAGAGAATAGGATAGGATAGAGGATAGGATAGGATAGAGGATAGGATAAGTAAGAGGATAGGATAGGATAGAGGATAGGATAGACGAAAGGATAGGATTGATGATGGGATAGGATAGAGGATAGGATAGGATAGAGGATAGGATTGGATAGAGGATAGGATAGGATAGAGGATAAGATTGGATAGAGGATAGTATAGGATAGAGGATAGGGTAGGATAGGATAGAGGATAGGATAGTTGATAGTTGATAGGATAGGATAGAGGATAGGATAGGATAGTTGATAGGATAGGATAGAGCATACGATAGAGGATAGGATAGGAAAGAGAATAGGATCGTATAGAGGATAGGATTTAATAGAGGATAGGATAGGATAGAGGATAGGATAGGATAGTTGATAGGATAGGATAGAGCATACGATAGAGGATAGGATAGGATAGAGGATAGGATATAATAGAGGATAGGATAGGATAGGTGATAAGATAGGATAGAGGACAGGATAGGATAGTGGATAGGATTGGATAGAGGATAGGATAGGATAGAGGATAGGATAGGATAGAGGATAGGATAAGTAAGAGGATAGGATAGGATAGAGGATAGTATAGACGAAAGGATAGGATTAATGATGGGATAGGATAGTATAGACGAAAGGATAGGATTAATGATGGGATAGGATAGAGGATAGGATAGGAAAGAGGATAGGATTGGATAGAGGATAGGATAGGATAGAGGATAGGATAGGATACAGGATTGGATAAGTAAGAGGACAGGATAGGATAGAGGATAGGATAGGATAGAGGATAGGATAGGATAGAGGAAAGGATAGGATAGAGGATAGGATTGGATAGAGGATAAGATAGGATAGAGGATAGGATAAGATAGAGGACAGGATAGGATAGAGGATAGGATACGATAGAGGATAGGATAGTATAGAGGATAGGATATATTAGAGGATAGGGTTAGTAAGGACATAGGATAGGATAGAGGATAGGATAGCATAGACGATAGTATAGGATAGAGGATAGGATAGGACAGAGGATAAGATTGGATAGAGGATAGGATAGGAAAGAGGATAGGATAGGATAAAGGATAGGATAGGATAGTGGATAGGATAAGTATGAGGATAGGATAGGATAGAGGATAGGATAGACGAAAGGATAGGATTGATGATGGGATAGGATAGAGGATAGGATAGGATAGAGGATAGGATAGGAAAGAGGATAGGAAACGATAGAGGATAGGATAGGATAGAGTATAGGATAGGATAGAGGATAGGATAGGATAGGATAGAGGATAGGATAGGATAGTTGGTTGTATAGGATAGAGGATAGGATAGGATAGTTGATAGGATAGGATAGAGCATACGATAGATAATAGGATAGGATAGAGAATAGGATCGGATAGAGGATAGGATTGGATAGAGGATAGGATAGGATAGAGGATAGGATAGGATGGTTGATAGGATAGGATAGAGCATACGATAGAGGATAGGTTAGGATAGAGAATAGGTTAGGGTACATGGTATTATAGGGTAGAGGATAGAATAGGATAGAGGATAGGATAGGGGATTGGATAGGATAGAGGATAGGATAAGTAAGAGGATAGGATAGGATAGAGGATAGGATAAGTAAGAGGATAAGATTGGATAGAGGATAGTATAGGATAGAGGATAGGGTAGGATAGGATAGAGGATAGGATAGGATAGTTGATAGGATAGGATAGAGGATAGGATAGGATGGTTGATAGGATAGGATAGAGCATACGATAGAGGATAGGTTAGGATAGAGAATAGGTTAGGGTACATGGTATTATAGGGTAGAGGATAGAATAGGATAGAGGATAGGATAGGGGATTGGATAGGATAGAGGATAGGATTGGATAGAGGATAGGATAGGATAGGTGATAATATAGGATAGATGACAGGATAGGATAGAGGATAGGATTGGATAGAGGATAGGATAGAGGAAAGGATATGATAGAGGATAGGATAGGGGATTGGATAGGATAGAGGATAGGATAAGTAAGAGGATAGGATAGGATAGAGGATAGGTTAGGATAGAGAATAGGTTAGGATACATGGTATTATAGGGTAGAGGATAGAATAGGTTAGAGGATAGGATAGGGGATTGGATAGGATAGAGGATAGGATAGGATAGAGCATACGATAGAGGATAGGATAGGATAGAGAATAGGATAGGATAGAGGATAGGATATAATAGAGGATAGGATAGGATAGGTGATAAGATAGGATAGAGGACAGGATAGGATAGTGGATAGGATTGGATAGAGTATAGGATAGAGGAAAGGATAGGATAGAGGATAGGATATAATAGAGGATAGGATAGGATAGGTGATAAGATAGGATAGAGGACAGGATAGGATAGTGGATAGGATTGGATAGAGCATAGGATAGAGGAAAGGATAGGATAGAGGATAGGATAGAGGAAAGGATAGGATAGAGGAAAGGATAGGATAGAGGAAAGGATAGGATAGAGGATAGGATACGATAGAACATACGATATTATAGAAAAAATTATACGATAGAGGATAGGATATGGGATTGCCTAGGATAGAGGATAGGATAGGATAGTTGATAGGATAGGATAGAGCATACGATAGAGGATAGGATAGGATAGAGAATAGGATAGGATAGAGGATAGGATATAATAGAGGATATGATAGGATAGGTGGTGAGATAGGATAGAGGACAGGATAGGATAGTGGATAGTATTGGATAGAGGATAGGATAGAGGATAGGATAGAGGATAGGATAGAGGAAAGGATAGGATAGAGGATAGGATACGATAGAACATACGATATTATAGAAAAAAGGATACGATAGAGGATAGGATAGGATAGAGGATAGGATATGGGATTGCCCAGGATAGAGGATAGGATAGGATAGAGGATCGAATAGGATAGAGGATAGGATAGGATAGAGGATAGGATAAGTAAGAGGATAGGATAGGATAGAGGATAGTATAGACGAAAGGATAGGATTGATGATGGGATAGGATAGAGGATAGGATAATATAGAGGATAGGATTGGATAGAGGATAGGATAGGATAGAGGATAGGATAGGATAGAGGATAGGATAGGATAGGATAGGATAGTTGATAGGATAGGATAGAGAATAGGATAGGATACATGGTATTATAGGGTAGAGGATAGAATAGGATAGAGGATAGGATAGGTGATTGGATAGGATAGAGGATAGGATAAGTAAGAGGATAGGATAGGATAGAGGATAGGATAGAGGAAAGGATAGGATTGAGGATGGGATAGGATAGAGGATAGGATATGATAGAGAATAGGATATAATAGAGGATAGGATAGAGGATATTATAGGATAGAGGATATGATAGGATAGAGGATAGGATAAAGGATAGGATAAGATAGGGGATAGGATGGGATAGAGAATAGGATAGGATAGAGGATAGGATTGGATAGAGGATAGGATAGGATAGAGGATAGGATAGGATAGAGGATAGGATAGGATAGAGCATACGATAGAGGATAGGATAGGATAGAGAATAGGATAGGATAGAGGATAGGATATAATAGAGGATAGGATAGGATAGGTGATAAGATAGGATAGAGGACAGGATAGGATAGTGGATAGGATTGGATAGAGGATAGGATAGAGGAAAGGATAGGATAGAGGATAGGATAGAGGAAAGGATAGGATAGAGGATAGGATACGATAGAACATACGATATTATAGAAAAAAGGATACGATAGAGGATAGGATATGCGATTGAATAGGATAGAGGATAGGATAGGATAGAGGATCGGATAGGATAGAGGATAGGATAGGATAGAGGATAGGATAGGATAGAGGATAGGATAGAGGAAAGGATAGGATAGAGGATAGGATACGATAGAACATACGATATTATAGAAAAAAGGATACGATAGAGGATAGGATAGGATAGAGGATAGGATAAGGGATTGCCTAGGATAGAGGATAGGATAGGATAGAGGATAGGATAGGATAGAGGATCGGATAGGATAGAGGATAGGATAGGATAGTGGATAGGATAAGTAAGAGGATAGGATAGGATAGAGCATACGATAGAGGATAGGTTAGGATAGAGAATAGGTTAGGATACATGGTATTATAGGGTAGAGGTTAGAATAGGATAGAGGATAGGATAGGGGATTGGATAGGATAGAGGATAGGATAGGATCGTTGATAGGATAGGATAGAGCATACGATAGAGGATAGGATAGGATAGAGAATAGGATAGGATAGAGGATAGGATATAATAGAGGATAGGATAGGATAGGTGATAAGATAGGATAGAGGACAGGATAGGATAGTGGATATTATTGGATACAGGATAGGATAGAGGAAAGGATAGGATAGAGGAAAGGATAGGATAGAGGATAGGATAGAGGAAAGGATAGGATAGAGGATAGGATACGATAGAACATACGATATTATAGAAAAAAGGATACCATAGAGGATAGGATAGGATAGAGGATAGGATATAATAGAGGATATGATAGGATAGGTGGTGAGATAGGATAGAGGACAGGATAGGATAGTGGATAGTATTGGATAGAGGATAGGATAGAGGAAAGGATAGGATAGAGGATAGGATAGAGGAAAGGATAGGATAGAGGATAGGATACGATAGAACATACGATATTATAGAAAAAAGGATACGATAGAGGATAGGATAGGATAGAGGATAGGATATGGGATTGCCCAGGATAGAGGATAGGATAGGATAGAGGATCGAATAGGATAGAGGATAGGATAGGATAGAGGATAGGATAAGTAAGAGGATAGGATAGGATAGAGGATAGTATAGACGAAAGGATAGGATTGATGATGGGATAGGATAGAGGATAGGATAATATAGAGGATAGGATTGGATAGAGGATAGGATAGGATAGAGGATAGGATAGGATAGAGGATAGGATAGGATAGGATAGGATAGTTGATAGGATAGGATAGAGAATAGGATAGGATACATGGTATTATAGGGTAGAGGATAGAATAGGATAGAGGATAGGATAGGTGATTGGATAGGATAGAGGATAGGATAAGTAAGAGGATAGGATAGGATAGAGGATAGGATAGAGGAAAGGATAGGATTGAGGATGGGATAGGATAGAGGATAGGATATGATAGAGAATAGGATATAATAGAGGATAGGATAGAGGATATTATAGGATAGAGGATATGATAGGATAGAGGATAGGATAAAGGATAGGATAAGATAGGGGATAGGATGGGATAGAGAATAGGATAGGATAGAGGATAGGATTGGATAGAGGATAGGATAGGATAGAGGATAGGATAGGATAGAGGATAGGATAGGATAGAGCATACGATAGAGGATAGGATAGGATAGAGAATAGGATAGGATAGAGGATAGGATATAATAGAGGATAGGATAGGATAGGTGATAAGATAGGATAGAGGACAGGATAGGATAGTGGATAGGATTGGATAGAGGATAGGATAGAGGAAAGGATAGGATAGAGGATAGGATAGAGGAAAGGATAGGATAGAGGATAGGATACGATAGAACATACGATATTATAGAAAAAAGGATACGATAGAGGATAGGATATGCGATTGAATAGGATAGAGGATAGGATAGGATAGAGGATCGGATAGGATAGAGGATAGGATAGGATAGAGGATAGGATAGGATAGAGGATAGGATAGAGGAAAGGATAGGATAGAGGATAGGATACGATAGAACATACGATATTATAGAAAAAAGGATACGATAGAGGATAGGATAGGATAGAGGATAGGATAAGGGATTGCCTAGGATAGAGGATAGGATAGGATAGAGGATAGGATAGGATAGAGGATCGGATAGGATAGAGGATAGGATAGGATAGTGGATAGGATAAGTAAGAGGATAGGATAGGATAGAGCATACGATAGAGGATAGGTTAGGATAGAGAATAGGTTAGGATACATGGTATTATAGGGTAGAGGTTAGAATAGGATAGAGGATAGGATAGGGGATTGGATAGGATAGAGGATAGGATAGGATCGTTGATAGGATAGGATAGAGCATACGATAGAGGATAGGATAGGATAGAGAATAGGATAGGATAGAGGATAGGATATAATAGAGGATAGGATAGGATAGGTGATAAGATAGGATAGAGGACAGGATAGGATAGTGGATATTATTGGATACAGGATAGGATAGAGGAAAGGATAGGATAGAGGATAGGATAGAGGAAAGGATAGGATAGAGGATAGGATACGATAGAACATACGATATTATAGAAAAAAGGATACCATAGAGGATAGGATAGGATAGAGGATAGGATATGGGATTGCCTAGGATAGAGGATAGGATAGGATAGTTGATAGGATAGGATAGAGCATACGATAGAGGATAGGATAGGATAGAGAATAGGATAGGATAGAGGATAGGATATAATAGAGGATAGGATAGGATAGGTGATAAGATAGGATAGAGGACAGGATAGGATAGTGGATAGGATTGGATAGAGGATAGGATAGAGGAAAGGATAGGATAGAGGATAGGATATAATAGAGGATAGGATAGGATAGGTGATAAGATAGGATAGAGGACAGGATAGGATAGTGGATAGGATTGGATAGAGCATAGGATAGAGGAAAGGATAGGATAGAGGATAGGATAGAGGAAAGGATAGGATAGAGGATAGGATACGATAGAACATACGATATTATAGAAAAAAGGATACGATAGAGGATAGGATATGGGATTGCCTAGGATAGAGGATAGGATAGGATAGTTGATAGGATAGGATAGAGCATACGATAGAGGATAGTGTTGAGGCGTGACCCTCAACGGTAATCCCTCGCAGGCCTACGGCAACCGTGCGAACAAAGACGGACCCTTGCCATAACTCGGCGGCATCTGGGGCCCACGCGAGCCGACCCGCGTACCCTTCGAAAATTGTCGCATCCTCGGATGTTTTAGAGGAATATGGCCTTTTACAGCTTGGGGCCCTCTAATAACGTTTACGACGTGTCCGAGGCCCCAGTCCCGCGTTCGAACGACGGTATGGTCAGCAAGGCCAACGCGACAATACATGCAAGCCGAAACAGATGCGGGCCAATTGGGCCTGCTCTCGCGTAGTCTCGAAGTCCCGTTAACTACTAATTCGAATTTCCCACCGGGGCTTGGAGAGGGGGGTCTCACCTCCACGACAAGAGGCGGTCCCAAAAAATATCTCTCCAAGTCCCATCAGCCAATGGCACTAGACTTTTGCATCCCCCGCAAGTTTTCCCCGTCAACGGGGGTGGAATGAGTGGACTTCGAGGCAGCGCACAAACTGACCAGGCAGAACCATCTCAACCGTGAAAACGCGAACAACCATATTTCGACCACGATATTCTCAAGAGCTTTTTTAATCACTGTCTAGTTAATTGTTAATTTCTGTGTTGCTCTCTATTAATAAATTACATTTTACCGAACAACGGCATCTAATTATTTCGACGAGGTCAACTTTCGTTTAAATTCGAAATTGACCAGTTGAGCATCGACCAACCCGTGACGATCTCAACATAAAAAATTGGTCCTTCGAGCCGGATACCAGTGACATTGGGACAAGCATCATCCTCTGATTCACTGTGCCAATCATTGGAGAGCAACAACAATCAACTATAGTGACAATCTACCGTCGGATCGAAGCGGCAAGGCCTATCTAAGGATCATCGACTCGGGAAATCTACGATCTGCCTGGAACCAATCCATCGCAGAGATTTCCACATCGCAGCCAACAACGTGGAGAATCATCGAGGGCGTCCACGGATTGCAACCGTAAGGACGTCAAGCGTCGAAGCGTCGTCATCAAGGAGTCTACCGCTGTACGGAACAAGTCCACCGCAGGGAACTCCAACATCGAGACGACGTCATCATCGTAATTGTGAGTCAAAGCATAAATCATACTCGCCAATTTCGTAATTTCGTCGTAGTTCACGTAGTCGTACAATAAAGTCTGTTACGATGGCTTCTCAAGACAAGGCGCAACCCAGCGAACGCGATCTGATTCGAAAACGCGCTACTATAAAAACCAAATTAACATTGTTCAAAGGTTTTATTTCGCCGCTTACATCTTCGGAACAAATCCCTATCGCGAATATAAAAATACGCATAGCGCAAATCGAACGCGAATTTCAAAATTTTCAATTAATCCAAGAAGCGTTAGAATTAAGTGCGGAGGATAATCAGTTTGAATCACGGCTCAACGAAAGAGCCGAATTCGAAGCGCAATATTTCGAAACATTAGCTATGGCAAGGCAACTCGAGGGCGAACATGATAGGGCACAAGCTCAGGCAGACCGTCTTGCGATAAATGCACAATTGTCTCATTCTCAACAATTCTCGGGTTTGGGCGCCGGAAATTCGAACGCAGACTCTCCGTTAACGGTTCATTCGGAAACTCACACGCAGGTTAAATTACCGACCATGCAATTGCCGGAATTTAGTGGTTCTTGTGACGGATGGCCAAGTTTTTCGGACGCATTCAGGGCAGCAGTTCACGACGATGTCAAGTTGCGCGGCGTGCAGAAATTAGTTTATCTAAAATCATGCGTAAAGGGGCAAGCCGCCGGACTCATCGAATCATTAGAAACTACCGAGGCGAATTACTCGGTAGCTTGGGATATTCTCGAAAAAACGTATAACGATCCAAGGATTATTATTAACAATAGGATTCAGGCATTTTTCGAACTACAAGCATGTACGCGAAACGTGAATAAGTCGTTGACGGACTTAACGCATTTAGTAACCAAGCATTACAACGCATTGAAGGCTCTCAAAAAACCGTTTCTTGAATCGTTCCCGATTTACGCAATCACAAGCAAACTAGACGATCAAACGCGATTAAAATGGAGAGAACATACTCAGGATACCGAAATCCCGAGCATGGACGATCTTTTGCAATTTTTACATAGTCGTTGCAAAATATTAGAACCGGCAAGGAACGAGCCAATTAAGGCAACCAGTCAATCTTTTACGAACCCGAACATTCGAATCCGGAAACTATCTAATTCGAACGTGCACGCCTTAACACTTTCCGTGCAAAAGGGGCGCTGCGCATTGTGCAAGGGCAATCACTACATCCAATATTGCCAGAAATTCCTAAGCACAACCGTCGAAAGACGCATCGAAATCGTGCAGAAGGCAGGCTTGTGCATAAACTGTCTCCGACCGAATCACGATGTTACAAAGTGCACCTTTGGCACATGTAAACAATGCAACGAAAAACATAATACATTGCTGCACAAGGAGCCATCGGCTAGACTTGCAACGGTCGTATCATTAAAATCGATCTTAGGCATCGAAACGTTTATTTCCACCGCGGTTGTGTATATTCCGGACAAGGCAGGTCGTCTTATTTCATGTAGAGTCATCCTAGATTCAGCATCGCAGTCAAATCTCATGACTGAACGCTTCGCAAAAAGGTTAGGCCTTTCGTTAAAGGGAACTAACATTCCAATTATAGGGGTCAACAAGGGTGTATCCAACACCATGCACTATTCGCGTGCCACTATTCAATCGCGAATTAACAAATTCACCGCAGACGCCACATTTTTCATTCTCCCCAGCATCACCGCTACGTTACCATCTAAACAAATTTCAAAGACGCAACTTCAGATTCCGTCTAACTTGCCACTGGCAGATCCTAATTTCAACGTTCCCTCCGAGATAGATGCTTTGCTCGGCGTAGATTTGTTCTACGAAGTTCAGTGCGTTGGGAAAATAAATCTTGCGAATAGTTCGCTAATCCTAAGCAAAACTAAATTTGGTTGGGTTTTAGCAGGGACGGTACCGGGCGAAAATTCTAATCAGGCAACTCATTGCCATGTAACCCGTATTTCTTTGAATGATAACATATCAAGGTTTTGGGAATTGGAAGAAATACCGCAAAGGCCTGTTCTATCAATTGACGAGAGCACATGTGAGAAACATTACGTGGAACATATCACGCGCGACTCCGTGACCGGGAAATACACTGTAAAACTCCCATTCAAATCTTTCCCACCGAATTTAGGAGATTCATATAAGGCCGCGCTTCGCAGATTTCACGCGCTAGAAACAAAACTCGCAAGGGAACCCGCACTAAGGGAAGAATATGTCAATTTTTTAAGGGAATATCAAAAATTAGGTCATATGACGAAACTCGAATCCGCTAATACGACTGAAGGGTACTATCTACCGCACCATGCAATAGTCAAGACAGACAGTCTGACTACTAAGGTACGCGTAGTATTTGATGCCTCAGCGAAAACCACATCAGGTCAATCACTAAACGACAATATTTTGACAGGCCCTACCATTCAAGAAGAGCTTTACGCACTCTTAATTAAATTTCGAACCTACACATACGTTATAACGGCTGACATAGAAAAGATGTATCGGCAGATCGAAGTCAGTTCCGATCACCGGATATACCAAAAGATTTTATGGCGCGAAACTCCAGACAATCCCATAGAGACGTACGCGCTAAATACCGTGACGTACGGTACATCTGCAGCCCCCTTTTTGGCAATTCGCACGTTATTCCAACTAGCCGCCGACGAAGGCGAAAATTTTCCACGAGCCGCACGAGTATTACGCGAGGACTTTTATGTCGACGACATGCTAACCGGCGCGGATACTTTCGAAGAGGCGGTCGCCACTATAAACGAAATTCAATTGCTCTGCGCAAAGGGGGGGTTTAAACTTCGTAAGTGGGCGACAAATAAAGAAGGATTAATTCACGCGTTAACCGACAAGGCAGAATCTGTACATCTTAAATTAGATTTAGACACAACCATTGTTCCGTCGTAAAAACCCTCTGCAAAGGGACATCTGCACGACCGTGAAGGTCAACTAGACCAACCACCCGCGGCATAATGACCATGACCGCCATAAAAAACCTACCGTAGTTTGGCGTAGTCAAAAATCCGAACAACCTCAGCTGACGAGCACATGTTGGCCTGCGAACCGTTAGCGTACCGAAATTTATAGTTTTATAGCCGTAGCCGCCTGTAACCAAATGTATCTTCCACTCCCACTCTTCCTAATTTTCCACCACTTCCAAACACATCCTTCAACCAATCATAGACAACTTCCTAAGACCACACCCACATCCGAGCCTACCTTATTCCAAAATATTGTAACAACAACAGAACTGTCTGATACACCAACCCGACTAGTACACCGAGCTGTCTAGAAATATCGAGAACCGAATTACTTCAAGCACCGAGCTGCTTAGAAGTTACCGAAGGCAAGCCGAGTCTTGCAGTTTAGAAATAAAGACTAGTTCTCCGGAGTTTGAATTTACAATCATTCGCCGTTAAACCACTACCCAGTCGCGAGCCGATTCTCCCCAATTCCGGGATCGACGCGACACCACATTTTTTGGTCCTTCGAGCCGGATCGCGATCTTTATCGCGAGTTACGATATCGCTTGTGCCTTGAGCATTGTCGCGACTATTATCGCGAGTTACCGAAACAACGAAGAAGAAGTAGCTGAGTGTTCCAAAGGACATCAGCAGCCCGAGGGAGCACCTACATTTGACTGGATCAGCCTGGACGACCCAGCATCCAGAACAACCAGCCTAGCAGAAGGATACATCGCGAGCGACGCAGCTTCTACTTCTGGACCATCGACGTCATCAGAAGGGAACATCGCACCTACCAATTCCTCTTCGGGACCATTGGACGTCCTGAGAAGACAAGGCCGTGAAAGGGGTAGCGGTACTGCACAGTCTCCGTACGAGTAAGTTTTTCGACTCACTTAACTTCCTAAATTTCCCTCATTCCCAAAAATTGCTTCAATCCCTCGAACAATGGCGGATGAATTAAAATCGTTTATAAGACAGCGTGCCGCCGTGAAGGCACAACTGACGCGATTAAGCAATCAGGTTCGGGAATCGATTCTCACTTTCGAGGTGACGGACATAGAGATGCGACAAAAGAAATTAGAAGAATACTTCCAAAGGTTTTTTATAATACAAGATCAGGTTGAATCGATACAAGATAAATCAGACGAGGAGGCAATCAAAGATTTTGAAGCAACATATTTTGAATGCTCCGATTTATTGGCTAGACGATTAAGGGAGCTAACCCACAGGACTCAAATCCAAACTGTTCCGACTGTTAGTAATGCCTCAACTCCGACTATTACAACGTCACAAGATATATTACCCAAAATTCGCATTAAACAATTCAGCGGGAACTTCTTAGAGTGGCAAGGGTTTTATGATACTTTTCGATCACTAGTTCACGAGGTTGATACAATTCCTACTATCCATAAATTTCACTTGTTAAAATCATATCTAATAGGTAACGCGGCCAACGTTACTAGCGCTCTATCTGCTTCCGAAGAAAATTATTTTGTTGCATGGAACCTACTACGGAAAAGATTCGATCAACCGCGTAAGATCATTCAATGCCACATCCGTGCTTTATTTGAACTACCCGAGGTATCTCGAGACAAACCATCCTCATTGCGCGCTTTAGCAGAAGACGCAGAAATGCATATAAATGCGTTAAAATCATTAGGCCAACCGGTGGAATGGGATGAAATGATTATTTATATCATTTCATCAAAGCTCGACAAATCGACACGTACTTCTTGGGAGCGCACAATCGAGGATGGGGTCCTGCCGACCTATCACGAATTATTAGCCTTTTTGAACAAATATTCACGGGACGAGGAACCCGTAAAATTAGTAGCGCATACACGGGACAATAATTACCCAAAACGCTGGTCTGACAGGAGTGTTAAACCGGTACATAGAACCAATACCTTTGTCGGTACCAAGCCCGCGATTTCGTGCCCGGTATGCAAGCAATCTCATTATATTAACCAATGCACAGAATTCTTAAAACAATCTCCTCGCGACAGAATAACCACAGTAAAAACTCTTAAAGGCTGTCTCAATTGCCTAAATTCCACGCATTTCATTTCACAATGTCGCTCATCTACATGTAGAAAATGTGGCGGAAAACACCACACATTATTGCACATTGACCAGTCAAACGTATCGAATGTTGCGAAAGTTAATACCCTAAACGAAGCTGCATCGCCTACCATAGCGTTAACGGCCTACAGTAAATTAGATCAAGAAGTATTGCTATCCACGGCGCGAGTTAAAATTCTTGACCAAAAGAATCGAGAGCATGAATGCCGCGTTCTTTTAGACCCGGGTTCGCAGCGCAATTTTATGACCGAGAGATTAGCGACTTACCTGCGTTTACCGAAGAAACGTCTCAACGTAACGACGTCAGGTATAGGGCGTCAGGAGAGCCATGTAAAATTTGCCGTAGAGGCTCAAATCGGCTCAAATCATTCCGATTTTAAGTGTAGTGCACTATTTTTAACACTGCCAGAAATTACTGGGCCTTTACCATCGCGCACATTTGAACGAACGATATTACAAATCCCGAATAACGTAGCTTTAGCCGATCCTTCCTTTAACAGGTCTTCGAAGGTCGATCTTTTGCTTGGGGAATATTTATATTACAAGCTTTTAGGAAAGGACAGAATTAGATTACAAAACGAAACGGTCGTTCTTCAAGATACCGAGTTGGGCTGGGTGCTGTCAGGAGAAATAAGTGATTCCGTATCGACAAATATAAACTGCCATTTGAATACCCAAGATCTAGACGCGCAGTTAGAAAGATTCTGGCAAGTAGAGCAGTGTTCAGTCACAAATTCATGCTCACCGCAAGAGCAATTGTGTGAGGAATTGTTTAAACAAAGCACCTATCGCGATAAAGGGGGTCGCTACATAGTCAGACTTCCATTCAATGACAACAAGCAACAACTCGGCAATTCTTACGATATCGCGCTAAAAAGATTTTATAGTCTAGAAAGAAGGCTACAGTCCAACACCGAATTACGCGATCAATATACCAAATTCCTAACGGAATATGAAACCTTAGATCACATGACCGAAGTAGAAGACAAGGATTGTAAAGATGCGGGTTGTTATTTACCGCATCATCCCGTAATAAAAGCTAGCAGCCTTACAACCAAGGTTAGGGTCGTTTTCGACGCGTCCGCGAAGACCGACACCGGTCTGTCCCTAAATCACGCGCTAATGGTAGGTCCGACAATTCAGGACGACGTCTTTTCATTGATTGCTCGCTTCCGCAAATACCAATACGTGATTACTGCCGATATTGAGAAGATGTTCAGGCAAATATTAGTTCACCCAGAGGACGCGAACTATCAAAAAATCCTATGGCGCAAAGGTCCAAACGAGGCGGTTAAATCATACCGCTTAAACACCGTAACCTACGGTACGGCTTGCGCTCCGTTTCTTGCGGCACGCTGCTTACAACAGCTTGCCGAGGACGAAGCACGGTCGTATCCTTTAGCAGTTGAAGTAATTAAAAATGATTTTTACATGGACGATTTGTTAACTGGCACGAATTCGTCAGATGAAGCCGCGAAGTTAATAGAACAATTGACTGACATTTTTCAAAGAGGAGGGATGAATCTAAGACAATGGTCATCTAACAAACCACAACTGCTAAAGGGATTACAAGAGCGAACTACCGACGACTGCCTGTGTTTAGATCCGCAGGCAGTCAAAAAGACGTTAGGCATCTACTGGCATCCTCGCGAAGATACAATTGGGTATAAGGTTACAATAGATAATTCCACGCAAAACACCAAAAGATTAATTCTTTCCAAGATTGCCCAACTCTTTGACCCATTAGGATTACTGGGTCCGGTCATAGTAAAGGCAAAAATAATAATGCAAGCATTGTGGAAGGCTAAATTAGGATGGGACGATCTAGTACCGTCAGATATACGTGACCTGTGGAAAACCTACAAAGAACAACTAGTTCTTCTAAATGAATTTTCAGTCCCGCGGGAAACACTAATAAAGGAGTATACAGATGTACAACTACACGGGTTCTGCGATGCCAGTGAGATAGCCTACGGCGCATGTATTTATATAAGATCAAGCGACGCCAAAAACCGCGTCAAAATCAATTTAATTGCGGCGAAATCAAGAGTCGCTCCGCTAAAAACTATATCCATACCTAGACTGGAATTATGTGCTGCCTTAGTGCTCGCGGAGTTGTACAATACGATTTCTAAATCACTAAAAATTCAATTCAATTCGGTGCATTTCTGGTCTGATTCAACAATAACGTTGCACTGGATCAGAACAGCCCCACACACCTTGAAAACCTTTGTGGCAAACAGGGTATCGAAAATTCAAGAAGTCACTAATGAATACAATTGGCGGCATATAATCTCCAGTGACAACCCTGCGGATTGTCTCTCGCGTGGCCAACTACCCAGCGAGTTCTTAGCGAACCGTTTATGGCAGAAGGGTCCTACCTGGCTTTCTGAACTACCGACGAATTGGCCTAAGACTACAATTCCCAATATCGACGTGCCTGAACAACGGTCTATTGTGAGTCTAGCAACAAGGATAAGCAATTCAGATTTTTTAAACCGTTTCTCGTCGTGGATAGTTTTACAACGAGCAATAGCCTACTGTGTCCGTTTTTGCAAAAACGCTTCACGTTGTGAAAGGAATACAGGGCCACTTTCGATTTTCGAATTAAAAAGAGCACACAATTGTGTTATTAAAAACGTGCAAGGTCGACATTTTGCAAAGGAATATACCAACCTAACACACAGAACGGCAATCCATAAAGACAGTAAAATCTTGGCCTTAACGCCTTTTATTGATGATGAGGGAATTATACGCGTAGGAGGTCGTTTACAGAATTCCGATCTTCGTTATAGCCAAAGGCACCCCATACTCCTACCGCGATCAGACCACATTACGCGATTAATAATTGAATACGAGCATCAAAGACAATTGCATACCGGTATTTTAGGCACTCTAAACGCAGTGAGACAAAGGTATTGGCCTATTGACGGAAAGAACTTAACGCGTCATATAGTTCGAAAATGTATGCGTTGCTTTAAGGTTAATCCATTGACCGCACCAGATTACCCAATGGGAAATTTACCTCGAGATAGGGTTATGGCCACAAGACCATTCCAAACAACGGGAGTAGATTTTTGCGGGCCATTCTTTATTAAAGAAAAGAAGCATCGTAACACAAAAAAGATTAAGGTCTATGTAGCCGTATTTGTTTGTTTCGTAACCAAGGCAATTCATCTAGAACTAGTCAGCGAATTATCCACTGAGGCCTTTATTGCCACACTGAGAAGATTCTTCTCGAGACGCGGGTATGCTAGTACAATTTATTCGGATAATGGAACAAATTTCGTCGGAGCAAAGAACAAACTAGACGAAATACAAGCATTTCTAAGGTCAGAGCAGCACAAAAAACCAATAAATAGTTATCTAAATAGTAATGGTATTTCATGGCACTTCTCACCGCCAAGAACTCCTCATTTTGGAGGCCTATGGGAGGCAGCTGTAAAAACCTTCAAACATCATATGTATCGCACGATCGGAGACACGCTGTTTTCATTCGAGGTATTCAATACGTACATAATCGAAATTGAAGCAATTTTAAACTCTCGACCCCTAACACAATTATCCTCGGATCCCAATGACCTCTCAGCCCTCACTCCGGCCCACTTCCTAATAGGTGAGTCGCTAACTAATATTCCGGAACGAGATGTGTCTGATATCGCTACCAATCGACTATCGGTGTGGGAGCATATCCAAAAAATGAAGCAACATTTTTGGACACGATGGTACAAGGAGTACCTAAACGAATTAAACATTCGGAGCAAATGGCGCAACAACCCCACCGCCCATCTTCACATTGGGACATTGATTCTACTGAAGGAGGACAACCTACCACCTCTACAGTGGAAGCTAGGACGCATAACTGAAATTCACCCTGGAGAAGACAATGTCATTCGCGTAGTTACAGTGAAAACCGCGAGTGGTTGTTATAAGCGAGGCGTCCGTTCTATTTTTCCATTGCCATTGGAACAATCCATCTAAGGGACTTTAAAATTACTGTGTCACAAACAAAGAACACCCATATCAACTGTATATAGATATTATCCAAGTCAGCTACCTTGTATATATAGTAAATAATTACGTAATCATAGTAACGTATTCTAACCGTATTGTTAATGTAAGTTAGACTTGTACAAATTGTCATTTAGCCACTAAGTCTAGAGTGTACATATTGTTTTAGCCTTTAGATTTAGATAATCCGAACCGACTTTAGGTTGTCACCATCCGACCAGTTTTAGTGGGAATCATTGAACGCGACCGTTCAAGGGGGGCGGCATGTTCCGTCGTAAAAACCCTCTGCAAAGGGACATCTGCACGACCGTGAAGGTCAACTAGACCAACCACCCGCGGCATAATGACCATGACCGCCATAAAAAACCTACCGTAGTTTGGCGTAGTCAAAAATCCGAACAACCTCAGCTGACGAGCACATGTTGGCCTGCGAACCGTTAGCGTACCGAAATTTATAGTTTTATAGCCGTAGCCGCCTGTAACCAAATGTATCTTCCACTCCCACTCTTCCTAATTTTCCACCACTTCCAAACACACCCTTCAACCAATCATAGACAACTTCCTAAGACCACACCCACATCCGAGCCTACCTTATTCCAAAATATTGTAACAACAACAGAACTGTCTGATACACCAACCCGACTAGTACACCGAGCTGTCTAGAAATATCGAGAACCGAATTACTTCAAGCACCGAGCTGCTTAGAAGTTACCGAAGGCAAGCCGAGTCTTGCAGTTTAGAAATAAAGACTAGTTCTCCGGAGTTTGAATTTACAATCATTCGCCGTTAAACCACTACCCAGTCGCGAGCCGATTCTCCCCAATTCCGGGATCGACGCGACACCACAACCATCAAGACACTCGGAGTTTATTGGAATGCGCGTACAGATGCAATTTCATATATGGTCAAGGAGTCCGCATTAACAAATAAGGTCACTAAGCGTACTATCCTTTCTAAAATCGCGACATTATTCGATCCTCTCGGACTCTTGGGACCGGTTATTGTGCGCGCAAAATTAATCATGCAAACCTTGTGGAAACTACAACTTGATTGGGATGAATCTTTACCAACGGATCTTCATACCGAGTGGGTTACCTTTTGGGAAGAATTACATGAACTCCAAAATCTTCAAATACGTAGGCATGTTATGCAAGCGGATTGCACCGAGATTCAACTCCACGGGTTTTGCGACGCGAGTGAGCGCGCCTACTGCGCTTGTCTGTACCTGCGGTCCAGCAATAAACATGGGTTAATAATTACGCAATTAATAGCTTCCAAATCAAGAGTAGCTCCATTAAAAACCGTAACCCTTCCGAGATTAGAATTATGTGCCGCGCAACTCCTCGCACATT
Organism: Halictus rubicundus; assembly: GCF_050948215.1. Taxonomy (NCBI): domain Eukaryota; kingdom Metazoa; phylum Arthropoda; class Insecta; order Hymenoptera; family Halictidae; genus Halictus; species Halictus rubicundus. The sequence continues at coordinate 562,555 of NW_027488702.1, forward strand.
TATTCGCCTCCACGAAACAAGCGTTACGACATGTCAATATTAACAAAGTGTTCTTCTGGTCAGATTCCACCGTAGCTTTGCACTGGATCAAATCAGCCCCTCACACATTAAAAACCTTCATATCTCATCGCGTAACGGAGATTCAGGAAATAACGGATATTAGTGACTGGCGTCACATTGCTTCCGCCGAAAATCCGGCAGATTTCATATCTCGCGGCATGCGCTCAGTCGATTTCATTCATTGCGATCTCTGGCATCGCGGGCCATCCTGGTTAGCTCTTGAAGTAGAGCAATGGCCTATTTCTCCGCTTCAACCAATCGACGTACCAGAGTTGCGTCCAATCACAACACTAACAACTCAAATACCTGAACCCGATTTTTTAATCAGGTTCTCTTCGTTTCAGCGGCTTAAACGCGTGGTCGCGTACATGCTTCGATTCGTCCAAAACAGTTTGAAAAAGAGTCCATCATCTGGACCTTTGTCAACACGGGAATTAAATAATGCAGAACTGCGAATCGTGACACTTGTTCAACAACAAGCATACAAATCCGAACTTCGCGAAATTAAGGCATCAAGTCGAATTTCTAATTTGTCATCGTTAACTCCGATTCTAGACGACGATGGCATCTTGCGAGTGGGCGGTCGTTTGAAAAACGCGGCTCTGCCCTTCCGAGAAAAACATCCAATACTATTACCTAAATCTCATTTAGTAACTAGGTTAATTATTCACGAAGCACATCTGAAAAATCTGCACGCCGGTGTACAAGCCACATTAA